>NC_133335.1:231952360-232136413 GCF_042186555.1 Aquarana catesbeiana | reverse complement strand
AATTGCTCTCTCTCTCTCTCTCTCTCTCTCTCTCTCTCTCTCTCTCTCTCTCTTTCTCTCTCTCTCTCTCTCTCTCTCTCTCTCTCCCTCCTTGTGCAGAGGGACCGGTCTTGTCTCCGCCCCCTCCTGTAGTTTTCTATAGTAGGTGGAGCCTGCTTGGTCCCTCCCACAGCTCTGTTCTCTGCACATCCTATGCACTGCACAGTGATGATGTCACTTCTACTTTTGTAAGGTAATAGCTGGGTATGTAAATGCATTTGGTGCACACAAGCTTTATCCCTTTTTTTTTTTTATTTTTTTTTATAGAGAAGACCAGGATTAAAACCCTTGTTGTTGTTGTTGTTGTTGTTGTTGTTGTTGTTGTTGTTTGTGTGTGTGTTTTATATATAATCTATATGTTTATTATTAAATATATAATATAGATAGAGCGCGCACACCACAAAAACATAATAAAACATTAACCTAATCATCATAATAAAATATATTTGTTGTTGTTACTAATAATAATAATATTATTATTATTAATAACAATTTCTTAGGGAGATGTTCCTTCACTTCCTGTCCTGTGTGGTGTGTTTTTTTTTTTTTTGGTTGGTTTTTTTGTTTTGTGTTTTTTGTTTTTTTTTTTAATAGAGAAGGGAAGGATTAAAACCCTTGCTGCTGTTGTTGTTGTTGTGTGTTATGTATAGTATATAAGTAGTAAATATATAATATTTATTTTTGGTCCCCATACACAATCATGGACCAAAAATAATTTATATATCACATACACACCACAAAGGCATAATGATAAAACATAAACATAATAATATATAAACATAATAAAAAAATGTTTAATTTGTTCTTATTTAAAATAATAATCTATTCGAAAGATGTTCCTTCACTTCCTGTCCTGTGTGGTGTGTGTTTGTTTTTTTTTTTTTGTTTGTTTTTTTATTGTCTGCATCCCGGGGAGTGAAAAGTGAGGACAAATCCAAAATGAGGTGTCCCCTTACCAGGAACAGAGGGAGAAGCTTCCAGTGGGGACACTAGTTCTGGTGACAACTGTCCATGGGGGATTTTCCCCGCCATGGAGGTTTTAACCCTTTCCTACTCTATTCAAAACCAAACTAAGAAAAAAAAAATGGTTTTAGATCCACGTTTTAATGCTCTCAGCGCTTGGAGTTCATGTAGAGTCCTCGGCAGCCAAGGAGTTAACGTGGCGGCGCGGCGCGTCCTGTGCGCGGATCCCGGCGGCGCTCAGGCAGAAGCGCACGGTTTAGGAATGAATTAGTAAAGTAAACATTCTGCCCTCATGGCTCAGCTGGGGGAATGTCACGATTGGCTTGTTTCTTGGCTCCCCGTCCCGTATCCTCTATCCGCCCCCCCCCCCCCCCCCCCCCCCCCGGCTCGGGTGCCTAGGCTCACCTCAGTAGCTTATCTAAACAGTGCCGTTGCTTTTCCAAGCGATTTGTGTTTTTCATCCGACTCGCTGGTTCCAAGGACGACCGGGGACAACCATGTGATGACGCCGTCTGGTTCATAGATAGTTCAGACATTATTTGAGGGGGGGGGGACATCTGATACCCGGATGCACCCCAGGTTGTAAAGCTGAACTCTGAGCAGATATAAAAGACACAAATCAAAGCCGATCTGTAATCATTAATACCGCAATGTTACCGGCTGGCAGGGGCGTCGCTAGGGGGTGGCTTTTGGGGCTATAGCCCCGAATCTGGGGCCAATAGCCCCGAGTCTCTGCAGGGGTCCCCAAGGGGAGGGGAGGCTCTCTAGGGACCCTAATGTAAGGGGGGGCTCTCTGGGGACCCTGATGTAAGTGGGGGAGGCCCTCTGGGTACCCTGATGAAAGGGGGAGGCTCTCTGAGGACCCTGATGTAAGGGGGGCTCTCTGGGGACCCTGATGTAAGTGGGGGGCTCTCTGGGGATATATATACACACACACACGTATATTACTGTATATACATGTGTATGCCTGCCAAAACGTATGACTTTCTTTACTACGCTGCTATAGGCTCTAGCCCCAGATCTTTTGTAGACCTAGCAACGCTCCTGCCGGCTGGTATCCGCCTCTTGCAGTCCCTGTGCAGCAGAGCTCAGACAGAGGGAGGGAGAAGCGGCACAGGATGCCAATCAGACATGTTGAAATGAAAGGGGCATTCTGATAGGAGGAGAGAGCAGAACGATGGAGAGATGAGCAAACAGAAGAAAATAACCCGGCAGGAGTTTCTAGCCCTTCCCTATACAACACTACATACATATTTAACAATTTGTGATTTCATATCCTCCTGGAGATCAGATTCATAAAATAGAACGCTCATTTTTTGCATTTCATCAGGTAGCCGGGTTTCTAGTGTTCTGTCCAGCCAGTCATAGAATCTCTCTGGTTCTGCCCAGCCAGTCATAGAATCTCTCTGGTTCTGTCCAGCCAGTCAAAGAATCTCTCTGGTTCTGCCCGGACAGTCATAGAATCTCTCTGGTTCTGCCCGGCCGGTCAAAGAATCTCTCTGGTTCTGCCCGGCACGTTGTAGAATCTCTCAGGTTCTACTCAACCAGTCGTAGAATCTCTCAGGTTCTCCCTGGCCGGTCTTAGAATCTCTCAGGTTCTGCACGGGCGGTCATAGAATCTCTCAGGTTCTGCTCAGCTGGTCGTAGAATCTCTCTGGTTATGCCCGCCCGGTCGTAGAGTCTCTCTGGTAATGGCCGGTCGTAGAATCTCTCTTGTTCTGCCCAGCCAGTCATAGAATCTCTCAGGTTCTGCCCAGTCGGTCATAGAATCTCTCAGGTTCTGCCCGGCTGGTCAAAGAATCTCTCAGGTTCTGCCCAGCCGGTCGTAGACATTCTCTGGTTCTGTCCGGTCGTAGAATCTCTCTGGTTCTGCCCGGCTGGTCGTAGAATCTCTCAGGTTCTGCCCGGCCGGTCGTAGAATCTCTCAGGTTCTGCCCGGCCGGTCTTAGAATCTCTCAGGTTCTGCCCGGCCGGTCGTAGACATTCTCTGGTTCTGTCCGGTCGTAGAATGTCTCAGGTTCTGCCCGGCTGGTCGTAGAATGTCTCAGGTTCTGCCCGATCAGTTATAGAATCTCTCAGGTTCTGCTCAGCCGGTCGTAGAATCTCTCTGGTTCTGCCCGGCCGGTCGTAGGATCTCTCTGGTTCTGCCCGGCCGGTCGTAGAATCTCTCTGGTTCTGCCCGGCCGGTCGTAGGATCTCTCCGGGTCTGCGCTGTATGCGGATATTTGTGGTTGGGAAATGCTTTGTTTGTCGGGGGGATTATGTATGTACACCGCGAGACGCTCAGATTCCGCCGCCACTTCCAGCGTGGCGCGGAGGTACACGTCCGTCTGTAGGAATGCTCCCGTCCCCACCCCCCACCTCTCTGCCCGGACATGCCGCTCCGCTCAACCACAAAGGGATTTTTCTTATTTACCTGGAAGATGAGGGGTGCTCGCAGGTTACACTTCTCGCATTTAGCGATCTTTACCTGCCAGTGAACCCGTGCGGAGCATTCATGCAGAGTCCCAGTTCCGTATTGTAGCATGCCGTCTTCCTCGCCGCGCACAAATCTTCCTAGATAAGGATTTAAAGGGCGACTCCCCCTCTGTGACCCCCCCATTGGTTGTTTTTTTTTTGTTTGTTTTTTTCCTCGCTTGCCTTGGATTTCTGCAGACCGGTCATGTGATGTTGGAGGGACCTCTGTCTTCTTTTCTTCTGTGGGTTGGACATCCCTCATTGGGTGGCTCCTCTCCGGGATGGGCGGTCCTCATTGATGCACAACACTGCCCCCGCGTGACAATGTCACCAACATCAGTATACTGTGAGTGAAGGGTGATGGGGTGATGCTCCTCCTAGGGGCGGGGCCACAACTCCCAGCACTCACTGTATGTCCTCAGTCTTTGGTGCTCAGCGATGCTGAAGCCTCATTCCTCTCCATAGAACGAGGACCTCTTGTGGCAAAGAAGAGGTACTGCTCCAGAACTGATTTCTAATTGCGATCCTGTTGCATGTCAAATCGCGGCAGAATCGCATCATGTTTGGGGGTGCCATTAAAGAATAATGTCACCCAAATGCACATCGCGCGCTTCGTAGCGATTGCCACGTGATTTCCAAATCACGAAGTGTGGATTGGGACTTAGACTGATGATAGAAGGAAATGGCGATCGGAGAAAAATTGCAACTGATTTCTGTTTGAAGTTGGGTTCACACTGATGCGATTCGGCACACTGCATATGATTCGTACAGGTATCGCACCACATTCTTGTGCAAATCGCATGTGAATCTGTGCAGTGCGATTTGAGCCCATTCATTTCGTATGGCTTAAATCGCATCACATCCGCACCTGCTTTTTATTTTATTTTTTATTTATTTATTTTTTTGCCGCACTGGAATCAGATTGCATTATGTCCATCCCCATGCGATCTGATTCATTCTGCAACTTGCTTTTGGGGTGTCGTTAACTTTTAATTGCCACCCGCAGCAGATTGCGTGAACACGGTGCGATAGCTATGTGGTGCGACGCTGGAAATGCGATTCCTGTGCTTTTTTTCCTGATGACCTGAGCCTCAAACCAATTATTTTCCTGGAATAGTTTGGCTCATCATGAAACTGAAACCCCCCCCCCCCCTCCAAAAAAAAATGTAACTGCCCGTACAGCCGATCTATTCTTGGGGGTGGGGTGGTGGAGTAGGAGGTAGTAGAACCCCTGTCAGGTTTATACTGCGGGCTGAGCCCCACCGTGCGCTGGGCTGCACACATGTGCAATACGTTTAGTTCCGAAATTTAGTTTTGAGACGAAATTCGATAAATTCAATAATTCTGAAATATTTTGAATTAAGGAAAAGCCATTAAACAAATTTTATCGAAATGCAGAAATTCAAACATTCGAAAAATCTGAAAATTGGAAAATACGGAAATTGGAAAATACGAAAATTGGAAGGTACAGAAATACGAAAATTTGGAAACTATGAAAATTGGAAAATACGAAAATTGGGAAATGTGGAAAGTGGAAAATTCGAAAATGTGAAGGTTGGAAGATACGAAAATTGGAAAATACGAAAATTGGAAAATACGGAAATGCGGAAAGTGGAAAATTGGAAAATACGAAAATTTGGAAAATACGAAAATGAAGAAAGTGGAAAATTGGAAAATACAAAAATTGGAAAATACGAAAATTGAAAAATACGAAAATTGGAAAATACGCAAATGCGGAAAGTGGAAAATTGGAAAATACGGAAATGCGGAAAGTGGAAATTTGGAAAATACGAAAATTTGGAAAATACGAAAATGAAGAAAGTGGAAAATTGGAAAATACGAAAATTTGGAAAATACAAAAATTGGAAAATATGAAAATTGGAAAATACGCAAATGCGGAAAGTGGAAAATTGGATAATACGAAAATTTGGATAATACGAAAATTTGGAAAATACGAAAATGAAGAAAGTGGAATATTGGAAAATATGAAAACTGGAAATAGCAGAAAGTGGAAAATTGGAAAATACGAAAATTTGGAAAATGCAAAAATTCGAAAAAATACGAAAATTCAAAAGAAGGAAAAATTCCAAAATAATAACTAATAATGACTATTAAATTATAGGTATTGAAATTTCCTTTTAAACTTGTTAGTAAACGTAATGAATTTATCCAAACGTAACAAATTAATAATAAATAATAAAAACTTTTTATTATTATTATTCATTTGTTCCGTTCCATTAGTTTTAGATGTGGAATTCGTTATTTCGGATAATTCATAACTTCGGATAAATTCGTATTCATTATCTAGTTCTTAGTTAGTTATTTTGGATTTTCTCATTTTTGGATTTTCATTCTTTCGAATTTTCGGCTTTCCTTTTGGATTTTCGAATTTACGAATTTATTCGAAATAACGAAATTCCGATCATAACGAATGACCCAAAAAACAAAACAAAAAAAAAAACAAAAAAACAAACGAAACTAAAACAAACACATTATTTGGCAGTCCACATGTCTACTACACCCCAAATCATTCGCTTTCTGCAATTCATGCAACAGAAATACGCCAGCGATCGCCTGGATTCATAAATCGCACAATCCTCCGCAGACGCTGCACCTCGGGTTTCTGTGGGGGTTTTTTTTTTTTTTTGTTTTTTTTTTTTAGAGCAAGTTGAAATTTTACGCCACGGTGAGAAAGATAACAATTGGTTCATCGGTTCTCTCCGCGGTGTCAGGATGTTTTGGGAACGATCGCTGAGAGCCAGGGAGGATACGGCATAAACAGCGGCGTTACCAAGACGGCTCCAACTTTACAACCGCCCTTCTCCCTAAGCAACCAAACTGAAGAATAACAGTGCAGGTGAGTCACCGGGGCCCCAGACACGGACCCCCCCCCCCCATCCCCCATCCCTCCGTGAGCCATGCACGGGGCATGCCAATAAAATACAGGTGTCAGACGGGGGGGGGCGTGGTCAGGTGGGCGATCTCACACATGTGATCTCATTCCCTCTAAAGGGCTTCAACAAGCGAAGATCCTTTCAATTTCTATACAGCTACAATGTATCTTTTCCTGCGACTTTGGACGTCAGAGTCGCATGACAAGTCGTTACCCCCCCCATGATTCCCAATTATAACCATTCATATCTCTGCGACTCCCTGCACTACTTTGGTCCGACTTTGATGCAAGTTGGAGGTCCGAAGACCTCAAGTTTACAAAGGCATTCCCTGAAATTGTGCGACTTTCAAGTCGCTGGATTATGAATGGGGCCTCAATGAAAGCGGCTTCGCACTGCGGCGCTGCAGTTTGGCCACAGCGCAGGTGTAGCCACGGTTTTTCGCACGGGTAATCCTCGGTCTCCCACAGACTTTCTAATCGTGCGTTTTGCATGCTGCATCTTTGGTGCGCATTCAGAAAATGCACCAAAAAAAAAAAAAAAAAAAAAAAGTGCGATCTAATAGAAAAATCTTTGGGAAACCGAGGGGGGGGTTAACTACACAACAAAACTGCGAGTAAACCTGCGCTGCGGCCAAACTGGTAAAACCGGTGTCACTTCACACCACATGCAGTCCAGTGCGTTTTTTTTTTTTCTTTTTTTATGCATGAAAAACGCATGGAAAGTAGGTTCTATGGTTTCCAATGGCATCGTTCACACCAGTGCAGTCAGTTCCAGAAAAAAAAAGTAGAACACGCTGCATTTTTCCTGCACTGGACTGTACTGGAACGCAGTAAAGCGCATCAAAAATGCCCTGAAATGCTCTAGAACGCAGCAAAAACACATCAAAAATGCACTGGACCCTAGTATAGTGTGTGGGGGGGAACAGGAAAAAAAAAGAAGAAAAAAAGCACCTGGAAATGCATTAAAAATGCATGTGCAGAAACGCATCTGGAACAGATCTGGAGTGCGTTTTTGTGGTGTGAACCGGCCCTGCATTTTTCCTGCACTGGACTGTACTGCAACGCTGTAAAATGCATCAAAAACGCACCGGAAGGCACATGTCCTTATTTAAGTTAAAGAAAAAAAGAGGGGGGAAAAAATGCACTGGACTGCATTAAAAAAACGCACCAAAAATGCACCGGAAAAACATCCAAAACTCATCAAAAAAACGTGCATGCAGAAACGCATCCGGAACGGATCTGGAGTGTGTTTTTTTTTTTTTCGTGGTGTGAACCGGCTCTTCCTGTGTTTTCAACCACTTTGAGGGGCCGGTTCACACCACAAAAAAAAAAACGCACTCCAGATCCGTTCCGGATGCGTTTCTGCATGCGCGTTTTTAATACGTTTTGGATGCGCTCTGGTGCCTTTTTTGGTGCGTTTTTTTTTTTTTTATGCAGTCCAGTGCATTTCCCCCCCCCCCCCTCTTTTTTTTCTTGAACTTAAATAAGGACATGTGCGTTTTCAGATGCGTTTTTAATGCATTTTACAGTGCTGCAGTAAAGTCCAGGAAAAAACACAGGGCCGGTTCGCACCACAAAGAAACGCACGCCAGATCCGTCCCGGATGCGTTTCTGCATGCGCGTTTTGGATGCGTTCTGGTGCCTTTTTGGTGAGTTTTTTTTTATATGCAGTCCAGTGCATTCCCCCCCCCCCCCTTTTTTTTTCTTAAAATTTAAATAAGGACATGTGCGTTTATGGTGCATTTTTGATGCATTTTACAGCATTGCAGTACAGTCCAGTGCAGGAAAAAATGCAGGGCCGGTTCACACCACAAAAAACGCACTCCAGATCCGTTCCGGATTCGTTTTTGTATGCGCGTTTTTAATGCGTTTTTGGTGCGTTTTTGATGCAGTCCAGTGCATTTTTTCCCCTCTCTTTTTTTCCTTAACTTAAATAAGGACATGTGCGTTCCGGTGCATTTTTTTATGCATTTTACAGCATTGCAGTACAGTCCAGTGCAGGAAAAATGCAGCATGTTCTACTTTTCTTTTTTTTTTTTTTTTTTTTTTTTTTACTGGAACTGTAAGCACCGGTGTGAACGATGCCATTAAAGACCATATAACCAACTTTCCATGCGTTTTTAATGCAGAAAAAAAAGGCACTGGACTGCATGTGGTGTAAACTGGCCCTGAGGGTTGGTTCACGCCACAAAAACGCACTCCAGATCTGTTCCGAATGCGTTTTTAATGCGTTTTTGATGCATTTCCAGATGCATTTCAGGTGCTTTTTTTTTCAGTCCAGTATGTCTTTGATGCTTTTTACTGCATTACAGTACAGTGCAGGAAAAATGCATGTTCTACTTTTACTTTTTTTTTTTTGGGGGGGGGGGAACTGACCGCACTGGTGTGAACTTTGCTATTGGAAACCATAGAACCCGCTTTCCATTGATTCAGAACAAAAACGCACTGGACTGCATGTGGTGTGAACTGGCCCTGAGGGTTGGTTGACACCACAAAAACGCACTCCAGATCCGTTCCAAATGTATTTTTGATGCATTTCATGTGCTTTTCTTTATTTTTTTTTATTTTTTTTTACTATACTAGGGTCCAGTGCCCCAACCACAGAACCTTCTTTCCATTGATTCAGAACAGAAAACGCACTGCTGACCTGCATGTGCTGTGAACTGG
This sequence comes from Aquarana catesbeiana, assembly GCF_042186555.1. Classification (NCBI taxonomy): domain Eukaryota; kingdom Metazoa; phylum Chordata; class Amphibia; order Anura; family Ranidae; genus Aquarana; species Aquarana catesbeiana. The sequence goes on along the minus strand of NC_133335.1, from coordinate 232,127,394 downwards.
CCCTTAATCACATTTTATTTATTTAAAATCGCCATTTTATTCTCTAGGGTCTCTGCTCTGCTCAAACAAACCTATATAATGTTTCTAAGTCCTTTTCCCACCCAAAAAAAAATCCAGATTTAGCCGCGGGTTTCACGCGAGACGCGGAGCGAATTCGCTGCGGATCCAGCGCTGCATCTAAATCGCGATCCATCCTTGAGAACCAATTGCAGAGTGTATGTTCAGGTGACGACACCCCGCAATCGGTTTGCAAAGCGCAGCACATTGAATCGCATGTGTTCACATTCTGATTCTGGTGCGGACAAAAAAAAAAGGGGGGGGGGAGTCCTGCACCAGTTGGGTGGCTATTCGAGCCACACAAATCCATGGCTCGAATCGCACAACCCCCCCCCCGGAGACACCGCATGTAATATGCGCAGGAATGTGCTGCGATTCCCTGTGCGAATTGCATGCGGAGTCTCGCACCCGGGGCTCAAACACAAAATGCACCAGGAAAAGGCTTGGGCTGGCAAAAGCGGTTAAAAACAATCAAAAGGGGAAAACGACCGCGCTAATTTTAAGAAAAAAATTTCCTTCGAATCGTCTCATCGCTGCGATCGAATGTGAGCGTCAATTATAATCGCACTAACAATTAGAAAATCGAAGAGGGGGGGGAGCCTCCTATAACCCCCCCCTCCCCCGTCTATGGCAGTGCATTGACTCAGGTGCTGTATGCGGAGTGACAGAGGGAGCTGGAAATCCCCGCCGCACTGTGACCTCATCCCGGAGGAATGACGGGCCGATCGATGATGCGTTCGCCTCTCTTCTTAGCGTGTTTGTGAAAAAACTGTGTCTCTTCCCGTCTCCTCTGCTGCCGGGGGCCCGACAGATTCTTCACATTCTGCTTGTTTTGTTACAAGTCCTTCCTGAAGAGCGGAGAGAGATACGAGGAGGCTCCTCGCCATAAACAGACCACACACAGCCCAACACGATCGCCCAATATCTTGTTCAGGGTCCGTTCATGCCAGAACACGCATGACGCATGCTGTGCACTTTTCCTGAACCGCGTTCAAAACGCTCCGCCTTTGCGATCTGCTGCAGGTAGACATGTGCACTGCTGAAAAATTTGTTCGTTTTTAGTTTCATTCGCTTTTTTTTTCCCAGGTCATTCGGTACGATCGCAAATTCACGCGGGAACCGCCAGTCACGGCAAGACCGTGCCCTCTCTTCAGTCGATGACGTCGGCGCAAACGTATATGGTAAATATCTCCTAAATGGTGCAAGTTTAGGAGATATTTCCAGTACCTACAGCCTTATTATAGGCTTACCTGTAGGGAAAAGTGGCGGGACGGGGTTTACACCACATGCAGTTCAGTGCGTTTTTTTTTATTCTGCAAAAGCGCATGGAAAGTAGGTTCTATGGTTTCCAATGGCATCGTTCACAGCAGGGCTTTCCAGTTCCAGAAAAAATAGTAGAACATACTGCATTTTTTCTGGCACTGGACTGTACTGGAATGCTGTAAAACGCATAAAAAACGCACTGAAATGCACTGGAACAAACGCAATTGACCCTAGTATAGTGAAAAAAAACTGGAAAAAAAGCACCTGGAATGCATTCGGAAACGCATCAGAAACGCACTGGAACGTGTCAAACACGTTAAAAACACGCATGCAGAAACGCATCCGGAACGGATCTGAAGTGCGTTTTTGCTCTGTGAACCGAAACAGAATCCGGTTATCGTCTTTTTTTTTTCACTCACAATCATCGTGGAAGAGAAGAAGAAAGTCGGTAACCAGCTTCTGTTACAGGGACATAGGTCCCAAACTGTGCCCACCAATGCTGCTAATCAGTGCCAGCCAGTGCCACCTATCAGTGCCCATCAGTGCTGCTAATCAGTGCCTTTATCATTAGTGTCCCCTATCAGTGTCGCCTACCAGTGCCCATCAGTGCTGCTTATCAGTGCCCTTCAGTGCAGCCTCATCAGTGCCATCTATTAGTGCCCATCAGTGCTGCAAATCCGTGCCCATCAGTGCCTTATCATTTGTGTCACCTATCAGTGCTGCGCATCAGTGCCGCCTACCAGTGCCTATCCGTGCCCACCGGTGCTGGAAATCAGTGCCTTATCATTTGTGTCACCTATCAGTGCTGTGCATCAGTGCCCATCAGTGCTATCTATTAGTGCCCATCAGTGCCACCTTATCAGCGCAGTTTATTAACAGTTTGCAAAATTTTATAACAAACTATGAAAAAAAAATGTTTTCAAAATTGTCTGTCTTTTTTTGTTTTATTAAATAATAAAAAATAATAAATAAAAAAAAAAAAGCAGTGATAAAATACCACCAAAAGAAAGCACTATTTGTGTGAACTGAACTGCAACTCAATTTATAACATTTAAATTGTGTGTTTTTTTTTCTTTAGGTTGGTGACATGTTCTCTTTAGGGATGGTGACGGGTTCTCTTTAGGTTGGTGACAGGTTCTCTCTAGGTTGACGGGTTCTCTTTGGGTTGGTGACAGGTTCTCTTTAGGTTGGTGACAGGTTCTCTTTAGGGATGGTGATGGGTTCTCCTTAGGGATGGTGACAGGTTCTCTTTAGGGATGGTGACAGGCTCTCTTTAGGTTGGTGACGGGTTCTCTTTAGGGATAGTGACATGTTCTCTTTAGCGATGGTGACAGGTTCTCTTTAGGGATGGTGACAGGTTCTCTTTAGGGATGGTGACGGGTTCTCTTTAGGTTGGTGACGGGTTCTCTTTAGGTTGGTGACAGGTTCTCTTTAGGATGGTGACCTGTTCTCTTTAGCGATGGTGACAGGTTCTCTTTAGCGATGGTGACAGGTTCTCTTTAGGTTGGTGACAGGTTCTCTTTAGGTTGGTGACAGGTTCTCTTTAGGTTGGTGACAGGTTCTCTTTAGGGATGTATGTTCTCTTTAGGGATGGTGACGAGTTCTCTTTAGGTTGGTGACAGGTTCTCTCTAGGTTGACAGGTTCTCTTTGGGTTGGTGACGAGTTCTCTTTAGGTTGGTGACGGGTTCTCTTTAGGTTGGTGACAGGTTCTCTTTAGGTTGGTGACAGGTTCTCTTTAGGGATGTATGTTCTCTTTAGGGATGGTGACGAGTTCTCTTTAGGGATGGTGACGGGTTCTCTTTAGGTTGGTGACAGGTTCTCTCTAGGTTGACAGGTTCTCTTTGGGTTGGTGACGAGTTCTCTTTAGGTTGGTGACGGGTTCTCTTTAGGTTGGTGACGGGTTCTCTTTAGGTTGGTGACAGGTTCTCTTTAGGGATGTATGTTCTCTTTAGGGATGGTGACGAGTTCTCTTTAGGGATGGTGACGGGTTCTCTTTAGGTTAGTAACAGGTTCTCTTTAGGTTGACTGGTTCTCTTTGGGTTGGTGGCAGGTTCTCTTTGGGTTGGTGGCAGGTTCTCTTTGGGTTGGTGGCAGGTTCTCTTTAGGGATGGTATTGTGACACAAGTCCGTGTGATTCTCCATCCTTCCGGGAAGGATGCGACTCTCATTGCTTAATTTATTTTCGGAGAATTTGCAAACAAAACATTTCTATATTTGCATGAAGTTCCGAGCAGTCCCTGAGCAGAATCCTGAGCGCCGTCCTACCCATCCGCCACACTGAGCGTGCCCAAAACTCGCCATTTTTCTGGTGTGACCAGTGAGAGGATTGGGAGCTTCTGCAGAATTTTCCTGAAAATGTTTCATCTCTTAGTCTCTTCGCACCATAAACTGCGTTCTTCTACCCCCTCCATGGGTACCAAGGCCTACTCCATAGACGCCATAACCTAGAATCAAGATGGGACCGCTGATTGGTTGCTGAACGTTCTGCTGTCATCCAGGGTCACCATCTACTTCCTAAACTGAGATGCCCACAGTCTGATCACTGGGGGAGGGGAGACTGAGGAAATGTCTCCTCCTCCTTCTACAAAGTTACAATGTACAGTCTGATCACTGGGGGAGGGGAGACTGAGGAAATGTCTCCTCCTCCTTCTACAAAGTTACAATGTACAGTCTGATCACTGGGGGAGGGGAGACTGAGGAAATGTCTCCTCCTCCTTCTACAAAGTTACAATGTACAGTCTGATCACTGGGGGAGGGGAGACTGAGGAAATGCCTCCTCCTGCTTCTACAAAGTTACAATGTACAGTCTGATCACTGGGGGAGGGTCAACTAAGGAAATGCTCAGCGGGGTTTGTGTACACACGTACAAATCCATTGTTTATGTGCACTAACACCGCACAGTTGCAGCTTAGAAGCACACTTCATCTGGGGATCGCGGTGAGGTAGCCCTCCCAGGAGGCAGCGGGGTCCGGCCTAGGCCAGAAACCCGGAAATGCTGCTTTACAACCACCAGGCAAAACCGAAGCTTTGCGTGGAGCGAGACTTGACGTATTCCAATGGCAGTACTCTCCTCCTGTGCTGTACCTGCCAGCACTGCGATGAATTGGCATGGCCCCCCTCTCACCCCCCGCCACCCTTCTCCACCGCTAATGCATTCGTTTTACTTAAATAGTTGAGTGCTGAGTATTTGCCCGGATTGTCAGCGTGCCGGGACTAGCTATTTATATTTCTGGTTGATATCTGTGTGTTTGTGTAGCCGGCTCCCCTTAATTAGGATGACTCCTCACTCCGCAGTGCTGGATATTAATTATTAGAACGCCATGTGTCGGCTCCAGCTCGGCACGTACGCACCGCCAGGAGTGTGAGAGAGAGTTCGGGGACACGCCTCTCTGCTGCTCTGCCCTGCACACCTTGCCAAAAAATGTTCAGCGAGCCCCGGATTAGAGAAGAAGCCAGGAACCCTGGAGCAGGAGCCTGGAATACCTGAGCCCACCAACTGTGTGCCGCTTTCTTAAAGAGAGAAAGCCAACCTTTCTCAAAGGCTTCAACGCATTTCACCCAAACATGATACGTCTCTTTTTAAGAGATGGTGGTAAAATCATCTGGCAGCCTCTTCTGTCCCTTTGGGGACTTCATTGCAAGGTCTATTATGAGGGGTTTCCACCATCCCTGTGTGGAGTTCCCGGGTCTGTACACCTGCTGTGCCTATTATGAGGGGTTGCCACCATCCCTGTGTGGAGTTCCCGGGTCTGTACACCTGCTGTGCCTATTATGAGGGGTTGCCACCATCCCTGTGTGGAGTGCCCGGGTCTGTACACCTGCTGTGCCCATTATGAGGAGTTCCCACCATCCCTGCGTGGAGTTCCTGGGTCTGTACTCTTGCTGTGCCCATTATGAAGGGTTGCCACTACCACCATCCCTGTGCTGAGTTCCCGGGACTGTACTCCTGCTGTGCCCATTATGAGGGATTCTCACCATCCCTGCGTGGAGTTCCTGGGTCTGTACTCTTGCTGTGCCCATTATGAAGGGTTGCCACTACCACCATCCCTGTGCTGAGTTCCCGGGTCTGTACACCCGCTGTGCCCAATATGAGGGGCAAGGACAACCGAAACTCTCTCAGGTGGACAGGAGCAGATCTTGGAATAATGACCATAAGATCTCACTGTTGGAACATTCAAGACATTCAAAAGTTATTTCAAATCTCACGCACCGATCTTTGCGCAGACACGATGTGATAGTTAACCGAAATGTCTATTCAGCATTATACAGTGTTTGGCAAAAGAGCAACAACCCAATCTTCTACAAGGTGGAGTCTAATGTAGTCGAACCCTCCCTATAACCCCAACACTAAGTCTCCCTGTAACCCCCCATTACTATGCCCAACCCTAACACTAGCCTTTTCCCTTGTAACCCACTCCCTGTAATGCCAACTCCCTCCTTGTACCTCTGACACTAGTTGCCCAACCCTAACCTTCTCCCATGTAACCAGAACACCATCCCTGTAACCCCAACCCAAATATCCTTCTCTTTTGTGAACCCATCATTAACCCTCCCTGTAACCCCATTACAACCCCCTTCCCATCCCTGACACTAGCCTTCTCCCTTGTAACCCCATCACTAACCCTCCATGTAACTCCAACACTACTTGCCCAACCCTAACCTTCTAATTTGTAACCCCAACACAAGCCCTTTCTGTAGTCCAAACCTTAACTGCCCAAGCCTAACACTAACCTTCGCCCTTGTAGCCAATTCCTAAGCCTTCCTGTTTCTCCATTACTACCTGCCCAACCCTAACACCAACCTTCTCCCATGTAACCACAACACCCTCCCTGTAACCCCAACCCAAACATTAGCCTTCTCCTTTTGTGAACCCAACTTTAACCTTCCCTATAACCCCATTACAACCCCCTGCCCATCACCGACCCTCCATGTAACTCCAACACTACCTACCCAACCCTAACAATAACCTTCTCCCCTCAACACAAGTAGCCTCAACACAAGTCCTTCCTGTAACCCCAACACTAACTGCCCAACCTTAACACTAGCCTCTCTGGTAACCCTCCCTGTAACCCCATTGCAACCCCACACACACACTAACCTTCTTCCTTGTAAACCCATCACAAAACCTCCCTGTATTACCATCACTAACCCTCTCTGTTACTCAATCATTAACCTTCCCTGTATCCCCAACAGTATCTAACAGTATCCATCCAACTCTAATACTATCCTTCTCCCTTGTAGCCCATTACTATGCCTTCCTGTATCACCAATATAACCTGCCCAATGCTACCACTAACCTTCTCCCCTGTAACCTCAACACAAGCCCTTCCTGTAACCCCAACACTAACCTTCTTCCATGTAACCACAACCCCCTCAATGTAACCCCAACCCAAACATTAGCCTTCTCCTTTGCGAACCCAACATTGACCTTCCCTAGAACCCCATTACAACCCTTTCCCCATCCATGACACTAGCCTTCTCCCTTGTAACCCCATCACTAACCCTCCACGTAACTCCAAAACTACTTGCCCATTATTAAGCCTTCCTGTATCTCCAATACTACCTGCCCAACCCTAACACTAGTAACCTTCTACCCTGTAACCCTAACACAAGCCCTTCTTGTAGTTTCAATACTAACTGCCCAAGCCTAACACTAGCCTTCTCCCTTGTAGCCCATTACTATGCCTTCCCGTATCACCATTACAACCTGCCCAACGCTAACACCAACCTTCTCCCCTGTAACCCCCACACTAACTGCCCAACCTTAACACTAACCTCTCTCTTAACCCATTACTAACCCTCCCTGTAACCCCATTACAACCCCCCAAACCCCAACAACTGCCTTCTTCTTTGTAACCCATCACAAAACCCCCCTGTAATACCATAACTAACCCTGTCTGTTACCCCATTATTAACCTTCCCTGTAACCCCAACAGTATCTACCCAACCTTAATACTAACCTCCTCCCTTGTAACCCCAACACAAGCCCTTCCTGTAACTCCAACACTAACCTTCTCTCTTATAGTCCATTATTACTCCCCACTTTAAGCCCATTACAACCCCCAACCCTAACACTAGCCTAACCCTCCCTGTAACCCCGACACTAGACACCCAACACCAACTTTCACCCTTTTAACCCCATTATTAACCCTCTCTTCAACCCCTAACACTTATTCCTACACTAGCAATCCTTCCATAATCCTAACACTCAAACACTAAACCTTTCTTTCAGTAATTCTAGCACTAGCCTTCCCTGATATAAATGTAACCCCATGTTTGCCATCTCTCTTCTCCGGCGTGGATCCTCTGAGCCTGAATCTCGCCCCTCTTCACCAAAAAGATATCCAACTTTAATCTTTTTTTTTAAGGAGAAAAAAAAAAATGTCTAGAAGGAGCAATGATCTGTTGTTTCTCGGGCATTCAGACCCACATGGGTGCACTGAGCACATGAAAATTGTGTGGGACACCAAATCCAGACTTGAACAAAAAGAACCCACAAAGCTCCGGGATAGGAAGGGGTTAAGGCGGCCCCCACTGAGGGCCCCACACTGGTGAGTGATGGCGAGGGCACTCAATATTAATTAATGCCATTGCAAGCTGGCAGCTGGGCACTCGCAGACTGCAGCTGAAAAGAGAATTGAGCATAAACATGGAGGCAATTTAGGGATTAGCATCCGTGCCGCAGCAGGTAGACTCCATGCTTCTATCCCCCAGTCGGTATGGCGAGTGGGCTTTTACATTCCTCCGATAATGATATGTAATTTCACTACGGTAAAAAAAAAAAAAGAGTGGGGGGGGGGTACTTTAATCATTGGCAAGACCGTGGGAAAAGTCTGCTGCACACAGCGATGTTACAAATAAAAAAGTCATCACCTTTTGTAGAAGATAAATCTGTGGTTGGTGAACCTGTGCAAACATGTCTGCTGATGAATAATCACTGATAATGGGTACCAACTTCTAGACCAGGAACAACCGAGCTCATGTTCTAGCAATTATGCCTTATTGGAGTTAAAGAGGACCAGTCACTTTTTAAAAATCCCGTTCACCATTGGGTGCGATGAAAGGTCTTGAGTTAGTCGTTGTGAATTTTTGGTTTTGTGCTGCCCTAGGCAAGACTAAAATCGGGCACCCCCCCCCCCCCATCTAAATTTGTCCCACACCTTCCCTGTTAAAGATCCATTCCTTCATCTGTAAACTCCACCCCTTCCTCTTTAGACCCCACCTCTTCCTATTATAGCCCCACCTCTTCAGAGGTGGGTGAAAGAGAGAGGGGGGGAGAAAAAGAAGGGTGGAGAGAAAATGAGAGGGGGGAGAGGGGGTGAGAGAAAAAGATGGGGTGGGAGGGGGGGAGAGAGAGAGAGGGGGGTGAGAGAAAGAGGTGGGGGTGAGGAGGGAGGGTGACAGAGAAAAAGAGGGGGGTGAGAGAAAGAGAGAGGGAGGGGGAGAGGGGTTGAGAGAGAGGGGGTGAGAGAAAGAGGTGGGGGGGATGAGGAGGGGGTGAGAGAGAAAGAGGGGGTGAGAGAGAGGGGATGAGAGAAAGAGGTGGGGGGATGAGGAGGGGGGTGAGAGAGAGGGGGTGAGAGAAAGAGGTGGGGGGGTGAGGAGGGGGGTGAGAAAAAGAGGGGGTGAGAAAAAGAGGTGGGGGGATGAGGAGGGGGGTTAGAAAGAAAGAGGGGGGTGAGAAAAAGAGAGGGGGTGAGAGAAAGAGGTGGGGGGATGAGGAGGGGGTGAGAAAAAGAGAGGGCGTGAGAGAGGGGGGCTCCCCTAGCCCCCCCATACTATACCGGACTTTCACATTTCCGCCTTTTTACCAGCTGTGTAGCGCGGCTACCAAGGCACGATCATAGCCCAGACTCCGACCTGCTCTGCCAAGTGAGCTACTTCTGGGATAGGAGGCTGCGGTCAGTCCACAGCCACCCCTCTGGCGGGTGTCACCCGTGTGTGGGCCGCACCCTCGTAGCAACGCCACCGCTCATAGTGTCCTTTCTGCTTGGGTGCGGAGCCATCCCCTTGAAATATGGCGCCCAAGAAAACCGCCTTGTTTGCCTCGTGATAGGTGCACAACTGGTTGTGACCTTGGCATTCATGTTGGGTGCCATAGTGGAACCTGATGCTGTTGGCGAAGACCTGACCTCCTCCATCCAATCTGACCCTTACAGAAATGATAATGATAGCCCTGGAACTTTTAAAGTTACTTTGGCTGGAGAAACCGCGGCTTTATAGGGATTAGCTGATTTTGTTCCATGCGTTTGGTTCCACCAGGGTTCGGTGATCTTCAAAGAAATTTGGATGCTGAACCTGAACCCCACTAAAATCAATGAGAGCCGAATCTGTCAAATTAAAAATGTCTATTTTTTTTCTGAGCCATACCAGGCTTTATGCCATCAACATGGGGGGTAACCCATGCACAAAAAAGTGAGAGCCAATAGTAAATCTTCAACTGGAACGCTTAGCCTTCCTCAGATAGGGGAATCTTAGTAGGCAATTGTGGGAAAAGCAAACAGGAGGGCTCAAATGCCTAGTGCATTAGCAAAAAATCTATACTCGAGAGCCAAATTCATTTCCCAACTCCCAAAAGTGAAATAATGCAAGCATTGTATTGCACAAGAACCAGATCCAGGGCTGGTGAAGTGTTACCTGGTCCAATGCGCCACTTGATCAGCAAGATGGCATGTTTCAGGGGATTCACCCCCTTCCTCAGAGCTATAGGATAGGGTAGCCCCTCTGCAAAGCACCCTGTCTCCATGTTGATGTGAAACTAAGGGCCTCTTCCCCACAACCCTGGCCAGTGGTTGTGGGGGTCTACAGGCAGGGGGGGCTTATTAGAATCTGGAAGACCCATTTTAACAATAGGAGGACCCCAAGAAGTACATAGTACCCCTACTCGTTCACAAAAAAAAGAATTGTAACCTAAAAAAAAAAAAAAACATTTGACAAGTTCTTTTATGAATAAAAAATTGAAATTCCCAAAAAATTACCCTTATTGTGAATACATCATCCATCATAACTGCAGCTGAAAAAAATACCAAGCCTTGACGGTATCACTAGCTCAATGTCAATGTCATCGCCCCAAATATGTCACTGCTCTCCCGCCCTTTTGCTTATGTGGCAGGGATTCCCAGTAACGTCAGTGGTTCCTGGGGACGTGGCGGGTGCAAGCTCCCACTGCTTCCTTAGGAATCAGTTATAGAAGCAGTAGAAATATCACTTCTATATATGATGCCGAACAGGAGACCAATTGGGCAACTGACGGCTCATTCCTACCGCTCTGTAGGCTAAGTGCCTTAACATTTCATCACATGACCCCTGCTGTATGGGGAGGATCAGCAAATCTTGGCTCTGATCTCTATTCAGTTGCAGTCTGCGAGTGCCCAGTTGCCAGCTTGCAACGGCATTAATTAGTATTGAGTGCCCTCCTCAGAGATTACATGACTGAATGCTAAAAGATAAAGCAGCAGTTTCTCCAACCAGAGTTGGCGTCTTTTGCATTTCAGGTATATCTGTACACCAAGTATTAGATTTAAAGTAGGAAATGGCAAAACGTCAAAGCAAAGAACTAATTTTGGTTTTACTATAATGCAGAAAGGTTATCATGGTTTTTAATGTTGTCTGTGTCCCCATTTCAGGGGACCGCTTTCACTTCCTGTCTCAGTGACACTTTAAAGCAGGGATCTCCAAACTACGACTCTCCAGCTGTTGCGGAACTACACGTCCCATGAGGCATTGTAAAAAACTGACATTCACAGACATGACTGGGCATGATGGGAATTGTAGTTCCTGAACAACTGGAGGGTCGTAGTTTGGAGTCCCCCTGCTTTAAAGGGTCAAAATTTGCTAAATATCTCAACAGGATTTGAGGGAAATTTCCCCTCACTATCAGGAGTATTATCCTTTACTTCTTGTCCCAGGCAGTGACCAGCCAAGAGGTAAAGGAAAACCTTTCCAATGAAGACACATATAATAAAAACCTGGAAAAGGATCCAACACCAGCAGGACCTCCTTCCTTCTGCTGGTGAGGTGACCGTTCTAATAATATAAAGATCTATATAGAGGAATCAGGACCTCCTTCCTCCTGCTGGTGACCCCTCTAGTGATATAAAGATCTATATAGAGGAATCAGGACCTCCTTCTTCCTGCTGGTGACCCCTCTAGTGATATAAAGATCTATATAGAGGAATCAGGACCTCCTTCCTCCCCCTGGTGATCTATCTAGTGATATAAAGATCTATATAGAGGAATCAGGACCTCCTTCCTCCCGCTGGTGACGCCTCTAGTGATATAAAGATCTATATAGAGGAATCAGGACCTCCATCTTCCTGCTGGTGACCCCTCTAGTGATATAAAGATCTATATAGAGGAATCAGGACCTCCTTCCTCCCCCTGGTGATCTATCTAGTGATATAAAGATCTATATAGAGGAATCAGGACCTCCTTCCTCCCGCTGGTGACGCCTCTAGTGATATAAAGATCTATCTAGGGAAATCATCTCATTTCGCAATCAGTTGACCTTGCAATGATCTGAAATACAGTCAGGTCCATAAATATTGGGACATCGACTCAATTCTAATCTTTTTGGCTCTATACACCACCACAATGGATTTGAAATGAAACAAATAAGATGTGCTTTAACTGCAGACTTTCAGCTTTAATTTGAGGGTATTTACATCCAAATCAGGTGAAAGGTGTAGGAATTACAACAGTTTGTATATGTGCCTCCCACTTTTTAACCACTTAAGGACCAGCCTCGTTTTGGATTTTACATGTTTAAATCAGGTTTTTCTGCTAGAAAATTACTTAGAACCCCCAAACATTATACATTTTTTCTTCTAACACCCTAGAGAATAAAATGGCGGTCGTTGCAATACTTTTTTTTGCACCGTATTTGCGCAGCGGTCTTAAAAGCGCACTTCTTTTTTTGAAAAAAATTCACTTTTTTTTTAATAAAAAAAATAAGACAGCAGTAAAGTTAGCCCAATTTTTTTTTTTATATTGTGAAATATAATGTTACGCCAAGTAAATTGATACCCAACATGTCACGCTTCAAAATTGCGCCCGCTCGTGGAATGGCGTCAAACTTTTACCCTAAAAAATCTCCATAGGCGATGTTTAAAAAATTCTACAGGTTACATATTTTGCGGTACAGAGGAGGTCTAGGGCTAGAATTATTACTCTCGCTCTACCGGTCGCGGCGATACCTCACATGTGTGGTTTGACCACCGGGAGCTACTCGCGTATGCGTTCGCTTCTCGTCGGGACGGGGGGTTTTTTAAAATTTTTTTTATTTTTATTATTTATTTTACATTATGTTATTTATTTTTACACTGTTTTTTTTTTATTTTTATTATTTATTTTACATTATGTTATTTATTTTTACACTGTTTTTTTTTTTTTTTTTTTTTTTTTTTTTTTAAATTGTCACTTTTATTCCTATTACAAGGAATGTAAACATCCCTTGTAATAGAAAAAAAGCATGACAGGACCTCTTAAATATGAGATCTGGGGGTCAAAAAGACCTCAGATCTCATATTTACACTAAAATGCAATAAAAAAAAAAGTCATTTAAAAAAATGACATTTGAAAAAATATGCCTTTAAGAGGCGTGGACGGAAGTGACATTTTGACGTCGCTTCCGCCCAGCAGTGTCATGGAGACGAGTGAGCGCCATCGTAGCCTCACTCGTCTCCAGGCACAGGAGGGAGACGGACGCCATTGCCTCCGCCGCTACCGACGGCTTCGGTAAGCGGCGGAGGGCACCGCATTACGGCGGGGGGGGTGCCCCTCTCCCGCCACCGATAAAAGTGATCTTGCGGCGAATCCGCCGCAGGGACCACTTTTATCTGAAAGCCGGCCGCCGCACGAAAACGGGGATACCGGGGTTATGGCAGCTAGCTGCTGCCATAACAACGATATACCCCTTCAAAGTTTGGACGTACATCGTCGTGCGGCGGTCGGCAAGTGGTTAAGGGACCAAAAGTAATGGGACAGATTAACAATCATCCATCAAACTTTCACTTTTTAATACTCGGTTGCAAATCCTTTGCAGTCAATTACAGCCTGAAGTCTGGAACGCATAGACATCACCAGACGTTGGGTTTCACCCCTGGTGATGCTCTGCCAGGCCTCTACTGCAACTGTCTTCAGTTCCTGCTTGTTCTTGGGGCATTTTCCCTTCAATTTTGTCTTCAGCAAGTGAAATGCATGCTCAATCGGATTCAGGTCAGGTGATTGACTTGGCCATTGCATAACATTCCGCTTCTTTCCCTTAAAAAGCTCTTTGGTTACTTTCGCAGTATGCTTCGGGTCACTGTCCATCTGCACTGTAAAGCGCCGTCCAATGAGTTCTGAAGCATTTTGCTGAATATGAACAGATAATATTGCCGGAAACACTTCAGAATTCATCCTGCTGCTTTTGTCAGCAGTCACATCATCAATAAATACAAGAGAACCAGTTCCATTGGCAGCCATACATGCCCACGCCATGACGCTACCACCACCATGCTTCACTATGAGGTGATATGCTTTGGATGATGAGCAGTTCCTTTCCTTCTCCATACTCTTCTCTTCCCATCACTCTGGTACAAGTTGATCTTGGTCTCATCTGTCCATAGGATGTTGTTCCAGAACTGTGAAGGCTTTTTTAGATGTTGTTTGGCAAACTCTAATCTGGCCTTCCTGTTTTTGAGGCTCACCAATGGTTTACATCTTGTGGTGAACCCTCTGTATTCACTCTGGTGAAGTCTTCTCTTGATTGTTGACTTTGACACACATACACCTACCTCCTGGAGAGTGTTCTTGATCTGGCCAACTGTTGTGAAGGGTGTTTTCTTCACCAGGGAAAGAATTCTTCAGTCATCCACCACACTTGTTTTCTGTGGTCTTCGGGGTCTTTTGGTGTTGCTGAGCTCACCGGTGCGTTCTTTCTTTTTAAGGATGTTCCAAACAGTTGATTTGGCCACACCTAATGTTTTTGCTATCTCTCTGATGGGTTTGTTTTGTTTTTTCAGCCTAATGAGGGCTTGCTTCACTGATAGTGACAGCTCTTTGGATCTCATATTGAGAGTTGACAGCAACAGATCCCAAATGCAAATAACAGACTGGAAATTAACTCTGGACCTTTTATCTGCTCCTTGTAAATGGGATAATGAGGGAATAACACACACCTGGCCATGGAACAGCTGAGCAGCCAATTGTTCCATTACTTTTGGTCCCTTAAAAAGTGGGAGGCACATATACAAACTGTTGTAATTCCTACACCGTTCACCTGATTTGGATGTAAATACCCTCAAATTAAAGCTGAAAGTCTGCAGTTAAGGCACATCTTGTTTGTTTTATTTCAAATCTATTGTGGTGGTGTATAGAGCCAAAAAGATTAGAATTGTGTCGATGTCACAATATTTATGGACCTGACTGTAAGTACCCCAAAATCTATTTCCTATTTCCTGGCCAGCACTGTTCTCCTAAGATTGTACATTCCCCTGATGTGTTTTCCACAGTGGTGGATGGAGCTCCATCGGTCAGGAAGGGGGTGGGGGGGCTTTTTTTATGTCAATTGGAGCCTCCGGCTCTATTCACGTGCAAAAAAAACCCATTGGAATCCATGTGTCTGGCACTCCGCATGTAGATTAGGGGCCGAGTGCATGGATTAGGGGGCCCCTAATGAGTGGCCCCAACTGGCTTTCCATACTTAAAGGAGAAGTGAAGAATTTTTAATTAACAGATGCAAGTGCTCACCTATGTGGGTGCAGCATTGCTCCAATGCCGCAGCTGTCCTCTACCGGCTCAAAGACCCAGAACCAAACATTCACATTATGGCTAATCGCTCAGTTCTCTATCTTCATTGAGAAAAGAGTGGTGACTATCCATTAAGCTCTGTTCTGCCCCTCCAGTGCTCACTGGAGAGCTGGGATGGGGAGGGCTCTCAGGGGCTTGCTGAGAGGCTCAGCCAGTTGCCGGTCAGGCACCCGGGTGGATCCTGACATTATTGTCGGGATCCCTCTGAAGTCTAGACCAGCTCTTTGATGAAGTCAATCTCCTCGCTATCCTTCATCCTTATTTGCAGTTCAGTAGTCGCATACAATAATCGCCATGATGCCCAAATCTTGAGATCTAGGTAAAGATCCATCCTGAATATGATTTAGGGGTAATGTTTGGGGGCCTTTTGCAGTCTCTCTGCACTTTTAAAGGGGGTCAGCAGTCCAAATCTGACTTCCTAAGGTGTTTTTTAACCCTGTCCCCCCACCATGGATGCCATCCGCCATGCTAGACGATATGTGCTAATGTATTCCTAGACCTCTGGACGCTAACAAATATGCCGACGAGGGAAATGAGGAGGTGATGAAAGTTTACCCCGATCTTTATTTATTTGGCTCTTCAGTTAACTTCCCCAACATCCGGGGGAAAAGAAAACGCATGGAGAAATATTATCAAAGCCTCTGCCTGGCATCCTGCGAGCAGCCATAGCGGCGAAGTCTGACTCTGCGGATCAGGTTCCTTCAGAAGCGGACATGAGGGAGATGAGGCACCCAGCACGCGGCATGTCTGCGTCGGTACTGACAGCTAGCGCTGGGGATCGGCGCCTGTGAAGTCGAAGGAAGCCGGGGAAAGGGGGGCACCTGAAACCTGTAGGGAAGTGATTAAGGGGGGAGGGGGTGAGAAATCTGAGTAAACAGGACTGGTGAAAATGAAGACGGGAGGAAGTGAGAGGAATATGAAAGCTGGACTTCTGGTCCCTTGCTAATCCCTGTACATGCTGCAGGATATAAGCGGACAAAGTGTAAATCTAGCACAGTTGCTTTACCCAGCAGCGGCATCCAGATGAGATAACGGCGGTCACCGGGGATCCGTCTGCCGCTGGATTTGGGATAATGTGCTGCGAGGAGCTGTCAAATGTTTCCTACTTAATGTAGAACATTGCTGGATTATTGGCCAAAACCAGTAGAAACTGAAGTACAACTCTTCCAAATGTAAAATAACGAGCTTGGGGAGGGTAAAAATAATCATTTGATAGAGTATAGAATTGGGGGGGGGGGGGGACAGTGTTGACCAGAGCTGCAGAGGAATAAGACTTGGGATGTCTAGGCATTGGACGATATACCTGTAGATGTTTATATCACTAGAGGAATCACCAGCAGGAGGAAGAATGTCCTGATTCCTCTATATAGATCTTTATATCACTAGAGGGGTCACCAACAGGAGGAAGGAGGTCCTGATTCCTCTGTATAGATCTTTATATCACTAGAGGGGTCACCAACAGGAGGAAGGAGGTCCTGATTCCTCTATATAGATCTTTAGATCACTAGAGGGATCACCAACAGGAGGAAGGAGGTCCTGATTCCTCTGTATAGATCTTTAGTTCACTAGAGGGGTCACCAGCAGGAGGAAGGAGGTCCTGATTCCTCTATATAGATCTTTATATCACTAGAGGGGTCACCAGCAGGAGGAAGGAGGTCCTGATTCCTCTATGTAGATCTTTATATTACTAGAGGGATCACCAGCAGGAGGAATGAGGTCCTGATTCCTCTGTATAGATCTTTCTATCACCAGAAGAGTCACCAGCGGGAGGAAGGAGGTCCTGATTCCTCTATATCAGCCTTTCTCAACCTTTTTACCCCAGGGGAACACTTAAAATAATTTTCAGGTATTGGTGGAACCCCTGATAAAACCCATTCATTGGGGGTCAGTGGGAACAATGCCCCTTACTTTGGTGGTCAGTGAGAAGAATGTCCTTTTTTACAGTGGTGGTAAGAATGGCCCCCTTACAGAGAGCTATAAAGAGCATTGGTGTCATACCACTGGCTCCTCCATGTGACATTGGCTCAGAACTATGTAGGCACCATCAAACAGGGAGGTAAATCAGCCACAGCTCAGGGAACCCCTAGCCACCTCTGGAGGAACCCTGGTTGAGAATGGCTGCTCTATATAGATCTTTCTATCACTAGAGGAGTCACCAGCAGGAGGAAGGAGGTCTTGTTTCCTCTCTATAGATCATGATATCACTAGAGGGACCACCAGTGTAAGGAAAGGTCCTGATTCCTGTATATAGACCTTTAGATCACTAGAGGGATCACCGGAAGGAGGTCCGATTCCTCTATATAGGTCTTTAGATCACTAGAGTGATCACCGGAAGAAGGTCCGATTCCTCTATATAGGTCTTTAGATCACAAGAGGGGTCACCAGCGGGAGGAAGGAGGTCCTGATTCCTCTATATAGATCTTTATATCACTAGAGGGGTCACCAGCAGGAGGAAGGAGGTCCTGATTCCTCTATATAGATCTTTATATCACTAGAGGGGTCACCAGCAGGAGGAAGGAGGTCCTGATTCCTCTATATAGATCATGATATCACTAGAGGGACCACCAGTGTGAGGAAAGGTCCTGATTCCTGTATATAGACCATTAGATCACTAGAGGGATCACCGGAAGGAGGTCCGATTCCTCTATATAGGTCTTTAGATCACTAGAGGGATCACCGGAAGAAGGTCCGATTCCTCTATATAGGTCTTTAGATCACAAGAGGGGTCACCAGCAGGAGGAAGGAGGTCCTGATTCCTCTATATAGATCTTTATATCACTAGAGGGGTCACCAGCAGGAGGAAGGAGGTCCTGATTCCTCTATATAGATCTTTATATCACTAGAGGGATCACCAGCAGGAGGAAGGAGGTCCTGATTCCTCTATATAGATCTTTATATCACTAGAGGGGTCACCAGCGGGAGGAAGGATGTTCTGATTCCTCTATATAGATCTTTAGATCACTAGAGGGGTCACCGGAAGGAGGAAGGAGGTCCTGATTCCTCTATATAGATCTTTAGATCACTAGAGGGATCACCGGAAGGAGGAAGGAGGTCCTGATTCCTCTATATAGATCTATAGTTAGAACTCCTAAGCTCAGTTCTGGAGCTCTCACATACATAAAGATATTGATAGAATGAGTCCAGATTTGGTGCATCCTGAGAGGGTTTTTAGCCCAATGCTGGTAGTAGTACCCGAATAGTCCCAGAATCTCCCAGATTGTTTTCACACTTTGTACAGTTATATTTTGTAGGGTTTTTCCTGTTGGTATCTATTTCATATACTTCTGTTTTTTTGTACATTTTCAGCCATGCCAGGGGCACAAGGATTTATCTTTTACTTCCTTTGTTTGGACAGAGCGAGCAAAGATAAGGTAAGAAGTTTGCTGCATTAAGAAACAACATGATGTAGGAAAAAAAGAACCAGAAAGCCGAAGTTGCCCATCCACATAAGACAGTGCTTGCTTCAAGGTGCATCAAAAGAAAAGCTGTGCAAAGCCATACATATTTAGCAAATAGCCACAGCCTGAGTAGAAAAGCCTGTCCCCTGCCAGCAGGTTACACTGAGCGACCCTGATTCCCCCTGTTCTCTCTGCAGAGCAATGCGTCTGAATTGCAAGGGGAATGTCGACCTTCTGCTATCAGCTCCCTGCTGATTGGAGAGCTCCAGTTTTGACTCAGCACGGGGGGGATGGGGGGGGGGGGGGGGGGTTGGACCTATGCAGAGAGACCACTGCTTCCACCCAGACAGCAAGGGCCCTTTTCTGCAGCATGCTGGCAAGGGAAAGGCTTTTTCACTCAGGCTGTGGCCTTTGTTTTATTGCACCTGGAAATGTATTTAGCTGCTTTTAATATAAAAGTTCCAATGGGGCTTTGACTTAAACTATGGAATCAAACAAGTTTTCGGCAAGCGATTCCTTAAGCTGGTGGGTCACTTGCTGATTCTTCTCTTTTAAAGTGTTACTAAACCCGGGACCCTGCATTCACTATATCTGGTCTCCTACAGCAGTGGTTCTCAACCTCAGTCCTCGGGTACCCCCCAACGGGCCATGTTTTGGAAACTTCCCTTAGATAAAATAGCTTTTATCAATACCATGTCATTGATATTGACATAAAGTGTAAGTAAACCCCCCTATCGTTTTCAGCCAAGGAAGCTGCCACCTTGGCCTCTGTTTAATCTACAACTGCCATGATGCTGCACAAGTGATCAGTTATGACACCGGCCATTGGATGGTTTGACAGTCTGGTTGAGAGCACAACCAATGGGAGGGTTACATTCCCGGCACATGCCGGAAATTTTACTTATTTGAAACGGTTAAATGGATGGGGGGATACTTGAGGACTGAGCTTGAGAACCGCTGTCCCACAGTACACAGAATATGGAAATATAATTTTAGTAACTATAAACTGCTAAATACCTTTTTTTTTCTCATCAGCAGTATATAGCAGTCTTGTGACTTCTATCGGTGTCTGGTTAAAGCTTGTAGGAGGAGTTTTCATTCTCCTCTGACTGTCCTATGAGACTGCAGGACCCCTGACCCTCTGCCTGGGACAGTGCTGATTGGCCCTGTGCTGATCACATGCACCCTCCCAAGAAAAAAAATACAAAACTCTCTAGCAGTACACACCAGCACTGAGCATGTGCAGAGTGACTCCAAGGCTCTGTTCTATCAGGAGATAGCTTAGGGACAGTGGAAGAAGGGGAGGATCAGAGAAGACAGGATCAAACAGACTTTTTTAAACAATGCAGAGGATTAACCCCTTAGGTTCCAAAGTGAGTATAACAGGCATGCTTTACTGCATATACAGACTGATTTACTGTTGTGGGTTTAGTGACACTTTACTGTGTGTATATATATATATATATATATAATGTATGTATGTGTATATATAGATATATAATTCCAATTGCACAAATCATGTGACATCTCTCCGCTGCAAAAATCGTTTTGGTGAACCATTCCAGTTGTGTGTCCCCTAAGACATTGTGCCGTAGTGTTACCATTATGCAATATTAATACCGGTGCCCCGGATCCCCCCTTTAATCCAGAACCATATGAAATATTAGGGGGGCATTGAATTTTTTTTTTTTTAAAGGTAAAATATTCAAAGAATTCATGTTCAGCTTGTGAGAGGGGTTTTATAGGCTTGTAGTATATTGTATGTATTGTTAACGTTCACAGTATTTAAATCCTCCCTCCGGCCTTCCCTTCAGTCTTGCCGAGTTGTACCGGCTCCTCTCCTTCACTGAAATGGCTTACTCCCGATTTCACCGCACACTGTGAGCTTCTCACCATGTGCATGAGAAGCTGCAGCAAGTCGGACAGAGCCCCGCCGCTCTCAGTTCCTGGCTGGAGGCATCTTCTAGCAGGGATTTCCAAACTACGGTCCTCCCAGCTGTTGCAGAACTACATGTCCCATGAGGCATTGTGAAACTCTTGACATTCACAGACACGACTAGGCATTATGGGAATTGTAGTACCTGAACAACTGGAGGGCCGTAGTTTGGAGGGATGGTAGTCGGTATAGTGACCAGTAGGGAAACCCTCACTGGACAGAGGGATGGTAGCTGGAGGAACAACCAGTAATGGCACTCTCAATGGACAGCTGATAGAGCAACCAGTAGGGAGACACTCATTGGACACGGGAATGGCTATTAGTTGTGTGGCAACTCTCACTGGAAAAGGGGATGGCAGTTGATATGGTGACCAGTAGGGGCACTCTCATTGGAGGAAGGGATGGCAGCTGGTATAGTGGCCAGTATGGGGACTCTCATTGGAGGAAGGGGTGACAGCTGGTATAGTGGCCAGTAGGGGAACTCTCATTGCCAAAAGGGATGGCAGCTGGTATAAGGCCAGTAGGGGAATTCTCATTGGAGGAAGGGATGGCAACTGGTATAGTGGCACTGGCCAGTAGCCGCAATCTCATTGGAGGAAGGGATGGCAGCTGGTATAAGGCCAGTAGGGGCACTCTCATTGGGGGGAAGGGATGGCAACTGGTATAAGGCCAGTAAGGTCATCCTTGTATGACGGAGGGATTACAGCTAGTTGTGTCGCCAGTAAGGGCACTCTCTCATTGGGCAGGGCAATGGCAGCTGGTGGAGCTTAGCCAGGAAGTCAGGGAAAGTCGGGCTCCAGTAATGAAGTCAAATTAAATTCAGGGGGGGGGGGGGGGGAGATTATTTTCTGGATAATAAATATAACAGCAAACTTCCTGTAGTGTTCGTTCTTATTCAGCACATTTTTACTTTTAAATGAAGTGAAATGAAGTACAGGTCCACTTTACAGAGCGGTCAGTTTGACCCTCCATGTCTGGCGGGTCCTGGGTTCTGGGGGCTCCTGGCGGCTCTTGGGTTCTGTGGGCTCCTGGGTTCTGGCGGCTCCTGGGTTCTGGCGGCTCCTGGGTTCTGACGGCTCCTGGGTTCTGACGGCTCCTGGGTTCTGACGGCTCCTGGGTTCTGGCGGCTCCTGGGTTCTGACGGCTCCTGGGTTCTGACGGCTCCTGGGTTCTGACGGCTCCTGGGTTCTGACGGCTCCTGGGTTCTGACGGCTCCTGGGTTCTGACGGCTCCTGGGTTCTGACGGCTCCTGGGTTCTGACGGCTCCTGGGTTCTGGCGGCTCCTGGGTTCTGGTAGCTCCTGGGTTCCAGTGTGTAGAGCGGAATCAGGAGCCAGCAGGGCGCTCCGCTCACCGATCTTCTCCCATGTAGCCGGGGGGGTCCCGGGGACGTTTCCTCTCTCCCAGTAGGCCGCTCATTGTAAAGAAAGTCAACAGAAAAAGCAGAGATACTTCTGTAAGTTTATCCAAGAAGACGCCTCTCCTCATAGGAAGGGCACGGAGGGTACAAATCACACTTTATTTTCCTTCTTACTTCAAAAGGGAACTATAATACACTTATCTGAAGTTATCATCAAGTGAACCTTTCATTACCTTCCCAGGTCTGTATGAGTAACTTTCCGTCATGTCACAACATACCGCAACAATATCATAGGAAAAATAGCTACACCTTTTGATCTTTAAAAAAAAAATGTTTTTGATCCACAGTTAGTGACTGTGCCTAGGCTGAGATGATGTCCTCAATCTACTGCAGGTAGGAAGAAGCATTTCCTCAGTCTCCCCTCCCCCAGTGATCAGACTGTACATTGTAACTTTGCATAAGGAGGAGGAAGCATTTCCTTAGTCTCCTCCCCCCCAGTGATCAGACTGTACATTGTAACATTGTAGAAGGAGGAGGAGGCATTTCCTCAGTCCCCCCTCCCTCAGTGATCAGACTGTACATTGTAACTTCGTAGAAGGAGGAGGAAGCATTTCCTCAGTCTCCCCTCCCCCAGTGATCAGACTGTACATTGTAACTTTGTAGCAAGTCTCAAGGTGAGAGGCTGTGTCATCTCTGAGCTGACCTATCAGTCCAGGACGTAGATGGTGACCCTGAATGATGCCTGAACAAATATGGTGCTGCACTTCTGGAGAGAAAATCAGATGAAGGCATTTATGAGCAAGCAGAGTCCGCCATGATCTACGTGTTCTGCGTCAAATGGTCCTTTTTTTATTTTTTTCTTAGAAGACGAGGAACATGACAGCAGCTTAAAGAATATAATAAAATAAATATACACGTGTCAAAAAAAAAACAGGCGCTGTATATCGCATGAAAAAAATGCCAAAAATGTTATCTCCGACTATATCGCTATAAAACAACATGCTAAACATATCTGGGGAGCCAATTATTTGGCTGGAATACAATAAAAAAAAATAAACAGATTCTTTCTTTATGACCACACAGAGATGTAAATGTTACCTTACAGGGCGCATTTTTTACTTTGACACTTTTTTAGTTTTTTACTTGAGGGCTCATTTCAAAATGACGCAATGAGTGTCAAGGCACAAAAACATCGTGTTAACCAATGGCTGGAAAAGTTCCTCTGGCACCCAAGGCAAGAATGCTAAAGTGCCTCCAAAACAAAAACGAAATAAGAATAATAAAAAAAAAAAAAAAAAAAGAAGAAAAAATAAATTATAAAAATAAATAAGGGAATGAAGAAAAGATAAGATTAGCTAAATCTTAACTTTTAACTGGTACAAAGTATTTTCTAAAATAAGGCGCTACAAATACAAAGGAACACATTGTAAACATTTTAAAATGTTTACATTAAAAAAAAATGGAAAAAAAAATCAGCAAAAAGAAAAAAAAAGGGGGATGGAGTGGATTAAAGGCATTAAAAAAAAAAACAAAAAAAAACGAATTAGTGCTCACTAAGGATTAACAAGGGATAAAAGGTGTTTTTTTTCACATAAAATAAACATGTATAGAAACTACATAAGTAACTTTATTTTAAAAATACTTCAGCACAGGGTTCAAGCTGTAAAACTGCTAGTTCAGTGCTTCTGGTTACACATGGAGAGTCATTGGTGCTGCTGCTTACACATGAAGAGCTGTGGAGAGCTGCTGGTTACACTGGGAGAGCTGCTGGTTATATATAGAGTGCTGCTGGTTACACTGGAAGAGGTGCGGAGTGCCACTGGTTACACTGGGAGAGCTGGGGATGCAGTGGCGAACGCTCCATTAGGGGTGCTGGGGAGTGCCGCTGGTTACACTGGGAGAGCTGCAAAGTGCTGCTTGTTATAATAGGAGAGCTGCAAACTGCCACTGGTTACACTGAGGGAGCTGTGGAGTGCTGCTGATTACATAAGGAGAGCTACAGAGTGTTGCTGGTTACACTGGGAGAGCTGCGGAGTGCAACTGGTTACACAGGGAGAGCTGTGAACTCTTGCTGGTTACACTGGGAGAGGTGCAAAGTGCCGCTGGTTACAATGGGAGAGGTGCAGAGTGCCGCTGGTTACACCGGGAGAGGAGTGGAGTGCAGCTGGTTACACTGGGAGAGCTGCGGAGTTACATAGGGAGTGCTACAGAGTGCCGCTGGTTACACTGGGAGAGCTGCAAAGTGCTGCTGGTTATAATAGGAGAGCTGCAAACTGCCACTGGTTACACTGAGGGAGCTGTGGAGTGCTGCTGATTACATAAGGAGAGCTACAAAGTGTTGCTGGTTACACTGGGAGAGCTGCGGAGTGCCACTGGTTACACAGGGAGAGCTGTGAACTCTTGCTGGTTACACTGGGAGAGGTACAAAGTGCCGCTGGTTACACTGGGAGAGGTGCAGAGTGCCGCTGGTTACACCGGGAGAGGAGTGGAGTGCAGCTGGTTACACTGGGAGAGCTGCGGAGTTACATAGGGAGTGCTACAGAGTGCCGCTGGTTACACTGGGAGAGCTGCGATGTGCCGCTGGTTACACCGGGAGAGCTGCGGAGTGCTGCTGGTTACACTGGGAGAGCTGTGGAGTTACATTGGGAGTGCTGCAGAGTGCCGGTGGTTACACTGGGAGAGCTGCAGAGAGCTGTTGGTTACACAAGGAGAGTCACTGGTGCCACTGGTTATAGAGGGAAAGCTGCAGAGTATCACTGGTTTTGCAGGAGGAGCTGTGGAGTGCCGCTGGTTACACTGGGAGAGCTGTGGAGTGCCGCTGGTTACACTGGGAAACCGGTGGAGTGCCCTGGTTACAGCTCAGCCTGGCACAGTGCAGGACAATAATGGGCAATGCAGAGGCAGGAGAGGCCTCCACCTTGGTTGGACCACTCGCAGCATGGTGCCCATGGTGGGTGCCTCTGCCTGACCCTGATGTGAATAGGATCTACTATAAATACCACCATTCCTAGGCCACATTGGTGGTAGTTGGTTGCTCAGGCACTGAACACTGCACACCAGTTCTATCTGTACCCAGAAAATTCTACTTTTCTGGGAACCCCCCCCCCCCCGTGGGGGATGTATCCATTTGGTGGCACCAGGATTTCCATTATTTGCCGCCAGTCCTGGTTTACATTAGCGCTCTCCAGGGTCCTCTCAAGAAGGAAATGGTGTTTGATGAGCGCAGTCTCGCATTACGCTTTGAAGGCATCGATCTCCGGCCTCTTCAGGTGGCGCCCCCCTCGGCCTGTACACAGGCTTTGACCGAGTGGCCTCTTCAGAGCACGCCCACACCGCACTCGCCGCGACTCTGTGTGTACTCACCTCTGTTTATTCTGCAGCGTGAAGGAAGGTGATTCAGGCCTGCCGTCCAGGTAGAGAGCTGGGAATAAACATTTAAAGCCGGTGCCCCCCCCCTCCCCCCCTCCCTGCACGCTCTTATCGGAGTCCGGAGGCGCCAGGCGTGGAGCATCGCACAAAAGAGCGAAAAAAAAAAATCAGAGAGCGGCCAAACGACAACCAATATTTGACTTTGGCAGAAAGCAAACTAATAAAAAGCCTTCCAGCACATGTGTTTGTCTGAAGCTCGCGACGGCCAGAGCCGGGAGCTGCGTGGAAACCACACGTCACCGGGCGCGGTGCGAGGGATTGTGGGAAATAGCGATACTGGAGACCAATGTAATTTTAAAGGGGAACCCGGGGCAAAATAATATGGAATATACAGCGGGTAAAATAAGTATTAAACACATCACCATTTTTCTAGGTAAAAAATACGCTATATTGTCAAAAGTATTGGGACGCCTGCCTTTACACACACATGAACTTTAATGGCCTCCCAGTCTTAGTCCGTAGGGTTCAATATTGAGTTGGCTCTGCCCTTTACAACTATAACAGCTTCAACTCTTCTGGGAAGGCCGTCCACAAGGTTTAGGAGTGTGTCTATTTGAATGTTTGACCATTCTTCCAGAAGAGCATTTGTGAGGTCAGGCACTGATGTTGGACGAGAAGGCCTGGCTCGCATTCTCCGCTCTAATTCATCCCAAAGGTGTTCTATCAGGTTGAGGTCCGGACTCTGTGCAGGCCAGTCAAGTTCCTCCACCCCAAACTCGCTCATCCATGTCTTTATGGACCATACTTTGTGCCCTGGTGCGCAGTCATGTTGGAACAGGAGGAGGTCATCCCCAAACTGTTCCCACAAAGTTGAGAGCATGAAATTGTCCAAAATGGCTGATTCCTTAAGAGTTCCCTTCACTGGAACTAAAGGGCCAAGCCCAACCCCTGAAAAACAACCCCACACCATAATCCCCCCTCCACCAAATGATATGGACCAGTGTGCAAGGTCCATAAAGACATGGATGAGTGAGTTTGGGGTGGACAAACTTGACTGCCTGCACAGAGTCCTGACCTCAACCCGATAGAACACCTTTGGGATGAATTAGAACAGGAACTGCAAGCCAGGCCTTCTCATCCAACATCAGTGCCTGACCTCAGAAATGCGCTTCTGGAAGAATGGTCAAACATTCCCATAGACACACTCCTAAACCTTGTGGACGGCCTTCCCAGAAGAGTTGAAGCTGTTATAGCTGCAAAGGGTGGGCCAACTCAATATTGAACCCTACGGACTAAGACTGGGGATGCCATTAAAATTCATGTGCGTGTAAAGGCAGGCGTCCCAATACTTTTGGTAATATAGTGTATTTCTAAAGGTGCTATTGACATGGAATTTTCACCACGTGTTGGTAACAATCGATGCAATCCATACATACAAAGACACCAAAACAAATAAGTTCAGAAATGAAGTTCTGTGTAATAAAATGGAAGGACACGGGATAAAAGTATTGAACACGTTAACTGAAATGTATTTAATCCTTGGTACAAAATCCTTTGTTGGTAATGACGGCTTCAAGTCGCCTCCTCTATGGAGAAACTAGTCGAAATGCGTTGCTCAGGTGTGATTTTTGGCCCGTTCTTCCACACAGTCTTCAAATCTTGAAGGTTCTGTGAACCTCTTCTATGAACTCTGATCTTTAGTTCCTTCCATAGATTTTCTATTGGATTCAAGTCAGGTGATTGGCTGGGCCATTCTAGCAGCTTTATTTTCTTTCTTTAAAACCAATGGAGAGTTTCCTTGGCTTGGTGTGTTGGGATGATTGTCTCGCTGAAATGTCCTCCCTCGTTTCATCTTCATCATCCTGGTAGATGGCAGCTGATTTTTGGTCCATTTTTCCATTCATCCTTCCATCAACGATATGAAGTTTGCCAGTACCGTACGCTGAAAAACAGCCCCGCCCCCACCATGATGTTCCCACCTCCAAACCTCACTGTTGGTATGGGGGGTTTTTTTTTTGGGGTGATGGGCCATGTGACCTCCAAACATGGTGTGTATTATGGCATCCAAAGAGTTCAATTTTGGTCTTCTCTGACCAGACTATCTTCTCCCCGTGTTTCACAGGCTTATCTAAATGTTGTGCAGCAAACTATAAACGAGCTTCACCATGCTTTTTTCTTCATCAATGGAGTCTTGCGTTGTGAGCGTGCATTCAGGCCATGGCAGGTGAGTGCATTACTTAGTGTTGTACCTGCTAATTCCAGGTCTTTCTGAAGCTCTCCACAAGTGGTCCTTGTCTCTTGGGCAACTCTTGTGATAACTCTCTTCACTCCACTGTCAGAAATCTTGTGAGGAGCACCTGGTCGTGGCCGGTTCATGGTGAAATGATGGTCTTTCCACTTCCGGATTATGGCCCCAACAGTGCTCACTGGAACATTCAGAAGTTTAGAAATCCTTCTGTAACCAAAGCCATTAGTATGTTTTTTTTTTTGCAACCATAAGGTTGTGAAGGTGTTGAGAGAGATTTTTTGCTTTTACCCATCATGAGATGTTTCTTGTGGGACACCTTGGTAATGAGACACCTTTTTATAGGCCTTCAGTTGAGACTGAACCGGTTGATATTAATTTGCACAGACAAGGGGCAGGATTGCTTTCTAATTACTGATAGATTTCAGCTGGTGTCTTGGCTTTCCAAGCCTTTTTTGCAGCTCCCTTTCTTCAATACTTTTATCCCGTGTCCTTCCATTTTATTACACAGAACTTCATTTCTGAACGTATTTGTTTTGGTGTCTTTGTATGTATGGATTGCATGGGTTGTCGCCGACATGTGGTGAAAATTTCATGCCAATAGCAACTTTACCACAATATTAGAAAAATGGTGACATGTTCAATACTTATTTTACCCTCCTGTATGTGACATTTTTGGTTTTGGGTTCAATATGAAAGAAAAGGATAGATCAAACTATTTTGTAAAAATTTCCCTCTTCCAACTAACCTGCATACCCTGCATGAAAAGATCTGCCTATCTTTAATCCGGTCTGGTCACATGATCCTGCAGCTCCAGCTCCCCTGTGTCACTGGGTGGCAGCTGCAGGGGAGAGGATGGAGCGCCATTATCGGCTGGGCCATTGGTGACGTCGCGTCTCCCAGAATTCAAAGCCCTTGTTGAGCGGCCACTTGCATGGGGGAGCCGGAGCTGCAGAATCACATCACCGGATTAAAACCGTTTTCTTTTTACGGGTGTCACGGGGACGGGAAGTGAGGGGGAAATCTCCCCGCGTTGACTTTTACGTTTAGAAATAAAACCGTTGATGGGAATTGTAACCGTTTTTCTTGTAATATCAAGAACTAAAAAATAAATAAATAAATAAAGGGGGAAAAAAAAAGTTGGCTGGAGCTCAGCTTTAAACAAATAAAATCTAGAAAAACAGAAGCGCCGGTTCATCCATATATCACCATTAAACAATGCCGGCTATGTGATGTGGAATGGGCTGTGATGACATGTAAATAACTGACATATTTCCCCTCGGTAGTCAGATAATCCGGTTGGGTGATATCTTCCTATGGGGTGAGATAAGGCGATGGGCTCCAGTCCTCCACTCCCCAGATATCCATGTTCCGTATCGCACTGGGGCAATACGCTCCCATTGTATGGGACTCATGGGGGTTGGAGGAGTTACCTCCTGTTTTGGTGACAAGGGGAGATCTACCTCTGGGGGCCACGTTCCAGTGACAACTGCCTAAGGGGTTGTTCACAAATGCCGCTCTTCTGGAAAAGCAATCTAAGTTTGGAGCGCTTTTCAGGGGTGTTTGACGGCAATATGTTGCTTCCTCGCCTCCTGATTTATCGCTATAATAATTGCCAAACTACCGCGCCACAAATGTGTGCATTGCACGTAGTTTCGGTGCGGCCCCGTAGAACTGCATTTGGGCCCATTCACATGTGAGGTTGGGGAGTGATAAAACCAGGCAGTTGAGCCTGCACTTCCTCAGGGTTTCTCACGAGCAAGCATTAACATTTTTTAGGGTTTGGGTTAGGGTTTAGGGCTTGAGTTAGGGTTAGGTCTTAGGGTTTAGGGTTTGGGTTAGTTTATGGTTGGGTTAGGGGTTGGGTGAGGGTTAGGGCTTAGGATTTAGGTTTGGGCTAGGGTTTAGGGGTTAGGGTGGGGTGGGGGTTTGGGTTAGAGCTTAGGATTTAGGGATTAGGGTTTGGGTTAGGGTTGGTTTATGGTTAGGGTTGAGGAGGGTTTGGTTTAGGGTTTATGGTTAGGGGCTAGGGATGGGTTAGGGTTGGTTTATTGTAAGGGTTGGGTGGGGGTTAGGGGTGAGTTTGGGTTAGGGCTTAGGATTTAGGGTTGGGGAGGGTTTGGGTTAGGGTTTATGGTTAGGGTTGGGGGAGGGTTTGGGTTAGGGTTGGGTGAGGTTTAGGGTTAGGGGCTAGGGATGGGTTAAGGTTGGTTTATTATAAGGGTTGGGTTTGAGTCAGGGGTGAGGGTTAGGGTTGGGTGAGGGTTAGATATGAAGTTTAGGGTTGGGGCGGGTCAAGGGTTAGGGATGGGTTAACCCTAAGGCGTTTTTACCGCCCCTTGACCACCCGCCTGCACGCGAACATGGAGCCGCTCATGGCTGTGCAAATGCTGCAACAAAATTTAGACAGCATGTCGCTTTTTGATGGTGGTGCTGCCGCTGAACGTGACTAATGCATGTAGTTGTGGTGCGGTAGTGCGGTATTTACAGGGTTAAATCGGGCAGCGAGGAGGTGAGCATGATCCCAGCATGGATCGCTTTTCAGTCTTGTGAAGGAGCCCTTAGTTGCGTTTAGCCGTGGCACCACCCGCCATGCTTACATTTTTGCCACGGCACATACTCCTCCCCTGCTGAAATCCCCCCTCCCAGCACAAATCTTTGCTCCCCCATCCCCAAAACCCAAGTCTCAAATGCCCCCCACCCCCAAAACATCACACCCCACCCCCAGCACAAGTCCTCTACCCCTAAAATTTCCCCTCCCAGCAGTGCCGGGACAAGGTCATCTAGCGCCAAGGGCAAAGATGGCAAACAAAAATTCCCCCTTTCTGGTACTCCTGCCAGCTTGTAGGTAGCCACTCTCTATGCAGCGCCCCCCCCCCCCCCCACGTCATATGATACCACAGCACCCAGGGGCAACCGCCCCTCCTGACCACCCTTTGTCCCGGCCCTGCTTCCTAGTACATAATCCCCCCCCCCCCCCAGCACAAATGCCTCCTCCTAGAATAAGTCTTCTTTCCTCATCCCGACTCCCAACACAAATCCCCCTAAATCGCCCTTTTTGGCACACCTCCCTCAATTTTTCCCCTCTTAGAACAACACTTACCCCCTGCCGCCTCCCTCAAATTCCCCCTTCCAACACAAATCCCCTCCCACCCAATCTCCTCCCCACCCCACATGATACCACAGCGCCCAGGGCAGCCGCCACTCCTGCCCACCCTTTTTCCCCGGGCCTGGTTATAGCACATTGCAGACCATCTCTTTCCTTGTTGAATAAGCCCCTAATTTATGAACAAGGGCTATTCAAGTCCCTTCAGGGGGTCTCCAGATGACTCGTCCTACGAGGCCGCCTTAAGTTTTATGAAGTGACACCCAGGTAGGAGACGGTGGTGTAGAGAGTCCATTCCAGCCCCAAGCCCCCCCCCCCCCCCCCCCCAAATATGCATAATACAAATATTATGGGAGAAAGCAGAACTTGAGACAACACTGACCTGTTTGGGTGCTTAAAGCATTTTTAGGATCCTTGTAAAATTCAGCATATTGGGCAGCTGCTTCCAAGAACAACATACTGCAAATGCTCTACGGAGCCGCGACGTTACCGCAAGGAATGTTCCGTCACACTCGCCCACCCCCCCACCTTTATACGCACATATATTTAACCCTCCTTCGATAACACTTTCCATGCAAGGACCATTACAGGAGCAACAACGCATTAAAGAGCAACAGAAGACCAATTAAATTCAAAATGAGAAATTTTAATTTAAAAAAGGGTGGCTCTGCCTTGCAGCACTAGGGTGCTCGGTTTGAGTCCTGACCAAGGATGAGCTCGGGTTTGGTCAGCCATCATTGGTGTCACAAGTATCCCCACCCCTTTGTGCGTGCTGCAGAGCGGCAAAACCCAGTTGGTTGGGCAGTTTAAGAAAGTGGGAAAATAGCGCAGGACCCATAAAGGTCATGCCATTGCCATTGGTATTGCTGTCTTAAAATATTGATGTTAATGCAGATGGTCCGATTCCCGGGCAGGCGACTTCCACACCCCAGAGCAACCTTCCTCAACCTTTCCAACAGAGGAACCTTTTGAAATAACTTTCTGGTCTCAGGGAACCCCTGCTAAAAATTTCTAGATCTACAACGCGTGGTGCATTAGTGTGATGGTCATTGAGAAGAATGCCCCTTACAGATGATGAATGGTGTCAGTGGGAGAGGCAGAAATTGCTCATTGCTCAAGGAACCTCTAGCAACCTCCTGGAGGAACCCTGGTTGAGAAACCCCGCCCTAGAGGATCTCCATGGTCTCTTGGCTTGTAGAGTAATATAACAAATATGGAAACTGAAGCACCACACCACTGCTAGGAGGTCCAGATGAAACTTTATTCCAAAGGTTATGGGGGTTGAGAAACCCTGCCCCAAAGGATCTCTTGGCTTGTAGAGTAATGTAACAAAAATGAAAAATGAAGGAGGTCCAGATACAACTTTATTCCAAAAGTAAGGGGGGGGGGGGGACCAAAGAGTAGTCAATGTGTTTTGAGGATCCAAAAATGCCCCCATTATCAGGGCTTGAATGAAAAAAATGTAAATAGTCTGGAGGTGAACTGAACCTTTAATAGTATTTTTTCCAATGGGACAACAGGTCTTGTCAACAGCAGTTTTAGTCCATTCACACTGTTTTCAATCAAGCCCAGATAAGGTGTTTTTTGGACCCCTAAAACACATTGGATATTCCTCGAAATGCCCCCTTATCTTTTGGAATAAAGTCGTATCTGAACCTTTTATCAGTATTGTGGTGCTTCGGGGCAGGAGTGACGGCTTCTTTCTGAGACTAAACCAGAACTCAGCCTTAGTCCTTGCTAGGACATTTTCTGCATGGAATTTGCATGTTCCTCATGCTTACCGGTATGTGGGTTTCTTCCCTGGTATTCCGGTTTCCTCCCACACTCCAAAGACATGCTGGTGGGTTAATTGGCTCCTGTCTAAAATTGGCCTGAGGACTGTGACCTGGTACTAACATGCCGCAAAACCCATCCCCACCATCAGGGGCTCTGGTGAACACTGGTTAGCGCTTAGACCCCGCACTTCAGGTGAGCCCGCGTCATCCACCAGGGTGATCTGCTTGTATGACTGTGCTGCCGGTCGGTGGGAGCCTTTCTACTGCTATAGCTACTGGTCTCCCAGCTTAAACCCTGGCTGTGACCTCCTTCCCTATACTATCCAAACGTAAAACAAAAGTTTTGGCTAGGCAAACACCTAAACTACGAGCCTCTGTTTTTATATGTATACTCCATGAGTAATTTTCTATTTTTATCAAATGAAATACAAATTTTATTGTTTGTAATGTATTTATTTAGCTAAATTGTTGATACTTCAACAATCTAGAACAGCACTTTGGTACACTGACACAAAATCCTGGTAAGGTTTATGAAGGTTTATGAAGGTTTATGAAGGTTTATGAAGGTGTTGCTTGCTACATCTCTTGATCTTTGGTGGTGGATAATTTTTAGATCCAAATTCAGGTCAATGAGAACGTGCTGATATAACTTTAATCCATAAAGCCTTCTGATTGGGTTGATGGAGATTTTGGTTATCCAAGATGGGACGAATGTTGTCCACTGTGCTACCAGTCCAGAAAGAATTAGAACATGAAAAGAATCCTTGCTGCCATTTTCTTTGAGACCATCGATCTGCCCACATTTTGTTGGGTAAACCATTCATAATACTGAAAAGTTTTTTGTTTTTTTTCCTTCTTGTTGCTTAATTCCTTTCACATACGAGGCATTCAGGATCCATCTGACCCTCCAAAACAAAGGCTTGATTATCTGCGCTGTGACTGGTCATAGGTCGTAGAGTCCGTATTTCAGCCCTGGACACCTGGAAAACAAAGAGAGAGATGTTGTGAAGCCTCAGCTGTAGGAGATGTTTTTAGTGGCATTGTTTATACATGTCTTGACCATTGGGGTCTTTGAAAGCCAAAAAGCGTTGTGTTGTTGAGAAAACAACTAGATAGACCAAGACTGATGGGGACTAATAAAATGTAACAAAGACGCAGTTCATAAAATATTTGCCAAATGATGATGGTGTCCTACAATCTCTATAAAGTAGATGAACTTGATGGATAAAGTTGGAATGAACAAGGAGGTCCTGTTAATACTGAGGGAAGTTACTACGACTGGAGCAGACCGAATCTGGAGCAGCTGTGCATGGAAACCAATTGGCTTCTAGCTTCCATTGCCAAAGCTTAAAGGGTTATTTCAACTTTACCAAAAAACTGCCTGTGCAGGTAAGGGATGCGTCCAGACAAAAACTAATTGTGTCGCTTTGGCTAAAGTTAAATCATGCCCATAGATGTGTACCATGTACATATCTCCTGAAGCCTGGCTTTGTTTTTATCTACAGGCACCCCTTACCTGTATAGGCAATTTTTTGGTCAAGGTGAACTAACCCTTTAATTGAACAGGACCCATTGCGCTTTTTTTTTTATTCATTGGCTTAAATGGAAGTTTAACACCAGTAGAATCTACTCAAGCAGAATCTTAGTTTGGATATTATGCTCTTGACTTACATTTCCATAGTCTTTGTTCCACCTTTGTCGGTGTCAGTAGAAGGAATAGTGCCCTATTAACCATATCAGTGGGAGGAATAGTGCCCCATCATTGGTGTCAGTGGGAGGAATAGTGCCCCATCATTGGTGTCAGTGGGAGGAATAGTGCCCCATCATTGGTGTCAGTGGGAGGAATAGTGCCCCATCATTGATTGGTGTCTGTGGGAGGAATAGTGCCCCATCATAAGTGTCATTGGAAGGAATGGTGCCCCATCGTTAATGTCAGTGGAAGGAATAGTGCCCCATCATTGGTGTCTGTGGGAGGAATAGTGCCCCATCATTGGTGTCTGTGGGAAGAATAGTGCCCCATCATTGGTGTCTGTGGGAGGAATAGTGCCCCATCATTGGTGTCAGTGGAAGGAATAGTGCCCCACCATTGGTGTCAGTGGGAGGAATAGTGCCCCATCATTTAACATAGATTGATGCGCTCTGATACAAAGTTCAATCAATGTGAGAAAATAATTTTTTGTGCCCCATCATTGGTGTCATTGGGAGGAATAGTGCCCCATGATTGTCAATAGAAGGAATAGTGCCCCATCGTTGGTGTTAGTGGGAGGAATAGTGCCCCATAGTGTGTGTCAGGTAGAGGAATTGTGCCCCATCATTGGTATCAGTGGGAGGAATAGTTGCCTTATCGTCTGTGTCAGTGGAAGAAATGGTGCCTCATGGTTGGTATCAGTGGAAGGATAGTGTCCCGAGGGCCAGATAAAGGGAAACAAAGGGCCACATCTGGCCCCCAGGTCACAGTTTGGACACCACTGGTCTACATGAATGTGACTAATTGCTGCTAGCTATACTATACCATGACCTCAATATATGTATATATATATAGACACTTGCCACTTTTAGACAACATGAGGACAAGACTGGCGAAGCACACTTCTAGGCACCAGTGCACATTTGCATCTGAATGCCACGTTAGTAAATTGCCCTGTGAGAGACTATCCTCACCTCCTTGTATCATTAGATCCGGACTTCAAAGCATCAGATCATAGCGCAGGGTTCTATGTGTTGGGTTGTGAAGAGTGCACTTCACACCTCCTGCTACAGACCGCGCGCCCCATTATCTGGAGTTGGCTGCAGATGTCTGCATTTAGCTGCGACTCCCCCGTGTAAAATAATTATCACTTTTAGAAAAACGCATCCATTAGTGGTGCTGGAAAAAAAAACATCGGGAGAGAGGAAAAGCTGTTAGAGTTATGAAATAACGAGGCCCTGAGAATTTTTTAGGTATTCAAAGACCGGAGATGATGGTTCAAGAGACGCTTGGCACATGGGAGGGTTGATCGGACAGGTTAGAAATTCTATTGCAATCGTCTGTTATTCCCTCAACTCAAAGTCAGTGTGATGAATGACGTGGCGTTACAGTGCAATGCCAAAATGATTTACTCACCCCCCCAATGCCCCACCCCACCCCCGCTTATATACCCTACATGTGGAATCACTTTCATATGAAGGGTACTCACCCACCGAAGTTACAATGCCCCTCTCTAGTCATGGAATAGGTCAAACATTTGGAAGGGTATACAGTATAAAGGTTTGTCACACTTGAGGGTTTATTGAAGGAGTTGAAGGTAACAGTACACAGTTAATGGGTAAGGCCAACATGTTTCTGGGGAATTCCTCACCTCTTCATCAGGGCTGAAGTGTTGGATAGGCTTGGACTAGTAATGTGATGCAATTTGGATGCCTATAATAAAGCTGGATCAGAGCGGTTATCCATCACAGCATCACATCACAGTACTAGTCCAAGCCTATCCACCACTTTAGCCTTGATGAAGGCGGGGGAGGCATTTTCCACAAAACGCATTGGATTTACCTGTTACCTGTCGATTGATGTCCATAAACGCCTTCAATTTACCCCCCCCAAGTATGACCTGGGCTACTGCTAAGGCAGTACAGCCAGTACTCCCAAACCGGGCCCGGGCCCCATCAGTTCAAAAAGGGGGGCCCAGGCTCCTGCTGAGTAGGAGGGCGGCTGTACTGCCTTACTGCTGACACCGATCCTCCTTGTGGCTTCCCAGCGCTGTTGGTGGTGGTGTCTGTGGCCCCTGAAATTTGCTGGCTGCTCTTTGTTCTTTCTGTTGTAACTAATTGAACAAATAAAGATTTTGGACTCGCAATGCTATTTGTTTGCCATACGGTTTTAGGGCTGGTATTTTTAACTCTCATTGCAGGTGGATATGGCACATATCTATTTCCTAGCTTGGTCCAGCCAACTTTTTTACCCCAGAGGAACCCACACAATTATTTTTAGATCTCTGGAAACCCCTGCCAATGGCATGGAGGTCAGCTGGAAGAAAGCCCCTTACAGTAGTGGGTAGAATGCCACCATACGGAGAGTTGTTCCCCCGCCATTGTCTCTGCCAAGTAGTGTTGGCCCCAGAATTATGCAGGTGTCATCAGATGGGAGGACAATCGACCACCCCATGAACCCCTAATAACCTCTGGAAAGTTTCACTGAGCCATGCTTGAGAATGCCTCCCTTATAGTAAAGGTCAGAATGCCACCATACAGAGAGCTAAAGAGAAAACTGGTGCCATGTCACTGATTCTCTGCCAAGTAGCATCGACCCCAGAACTATGCAGGCATCACCAAACAAGAGGTTGATCAACCACCATTCAAGGAACCTCTAACATCCTCTGGAGGAACCCTAAAGATTGCATAAAGCCTGGTGGAGAATGGCTGACGTGGTCAATTGAGCCTACAACGTTGGATCTGTGTGCCTTCATTCGTCCTAGACGTAGTAGGATGCTTTGGAAAGAAGCAAGAGGCCAGCATTTAACCTGTCAGTGTACACAAAGGGGAAGAAGGGCGAGCAAACAGGGAAATTAAAGTGCTTCCTACAGGTTGCCAGGAGACCGCAACTCTTGGCTAAAAATTGTACTTGAAGTGTGTGCGTAGAAATCACCAGCATGGCAATTCAGATTCCACCATAACCGAAACACGTTACTATTCCGAGTCTAAGATTTCATTTCAATGTTGTAACTCTTATTTACACCATGAAAGATGAAATTGCAAAACTGATATGTTGTCACGCTCCGGAATAACTAGTAACTAACAACAGCTGTGAAACAAGATGATTACATTGTGGCCGCCGTCATCCTATAATACATTGTTGTCATCCTATAATACATTGTTGTCATCCTATAATACATTGTGGCCACTGTCCTCCTATAATACATTGTTGTCATCCTATAATACATTGTTGTCATCTTATAATACAATGTGGCCGCCGTCCTCCTATAATACATTGTGGCCACTGTCCTCCTATAATACATTGTTGTCATCTTATAATACAATGTGGCCGCCGTCCTCCTATAATACATTGTGGCCACTGTCCTCCTATAATACATTGTTGTCATCCTATAATACATTGTGGCCACCGTCTTCCTATAATACATTTTTGTTATCCTATAATACATTGTTGCCACCGTCCTCCTATAATACATTGTGGCCTCCGTCCTATAATACATTGTTGCCACCGTCCTCCTATAATACATTGTGGCCTCCGTCCTCCTATAATACATTGTGGCCTCCGTCCTCCTATAATACATTGTTGCCACCGTCCTCCTATAATACATTGTGGCCTCCGTCCTCCTATAATACATTGTGGCCTCCGTCCTCCTATAATACATTGTTGTCACCATCCTCCTATAATACATTGTGGCCTCCGTCCTCCTATAATACATTGTGGCCTCCGTCCTCCTATAATACATTGTGGCCTCCGTCCTCCTATAATACATTGTTGTCACCATCCTCCTATAATACATTGTGGCCTCCGTCCTCCTATAATACATTGTGGCCTCCGTCCTCCTATAATACATTGTGGCCTCCGTCCTCCTATAATACATTGTGGCCTCCGTCCTCCTATAATACATTGTTGTCACCATCCTCCTATAATACATTGTGGCCTCCGTCCTCCTATAATACATTGTGGCCTCCGTCCTCCTATAATACATTGTGGCCACCATCACCCTATAATACATTGTGGCCTCCGTCCTCCTATAATACATTGTGGCCTCCGTCCTCCTATAATACATTGTGGCCACCATCACCCTATAATACATTGTGACCACCGTCCTCCTATAATATATTGTGGCCACCGTCCTCCTATAATACATTGTGGCCACCGTCTTTCTTTAATACATTGTTGCGATTGTCATCCTATATCATATTGTGGGCACATTTTTCTGCCTCTATACACCTGTAAATGTCTGTATACATGGGCACATAGGCGAACATGGAGTGTTTAGAGGCAGAAAAAAAAAAACCACTGAACGCCCTTAATGGCGGCTTTTTTGTCATCTGGTGTATATGAGGCCCAAGACTTAAAATATGCTCTGCATGAGTACATCTATTCATAGAACCATTGTACGTAGCTATACTCAGGTATACACCGATGCGCTCAGCATCCACAAGCATGTGCGTATGACATATTGTTAACCTCTATCTAATGGCAATAAACTTAATTGAAAAAAGTAAAAAAAAAAAAAAAAATCATAATAAAATGTATGAAAAACAAAAAACATGCTCAACTCTAAACCGATAATCGGTAAAGGCCTTTAACACATTCCCACCCGGCCTATAGAAAAATGACAGCTAGTATAATAACAGGATTAAAACCTGATTTAAGCTCAAACCTTCTCATATGGAAAAATGATTTCATTCAACTCCCTGTATTCATCAGAAAAAAATGTTTATTAGAAATCAAGTAATGAAGAAAAGTTTAACCGTAAAATTGGTCCCTCATCACACAAACGCTCACACTGTTAAAAGGCCGATTGTCCACCTCATATAAATATACAATGTCTTGAAAAAGTATTCATACCCCTTGAAATTTTCCCCATTTTCTCATGTTACAACTAAAAACGTAAATGTATTTTATTGGGATTTTATGTGATAGACCAACACAAAGTGGCACATAATTGTGAAGTGGAAGGAAAATGATAAATGGTTTTACAAATAAATATGTGAAAAGTGTGGGGGGTACATTTGTATGGCGCCCCCCGGAGTCAATACTTTGTAGAACCGCCTTTCTCTGCAATTACAGCTGCAAGTCTTTTTGGGGATGTCTCTACCAGCTTTGCACATCTAGAGAGGGACATTTTTGCCCATTCTTCTTCTTTGTAAAATATCTCAAGCTCTGTCAGATTGGATGGAGAGCGTCTGTGAACAGCAATTTTCAAGTCTTGTCACAGATTCTCAATGTGATTTAGGTCTGGACTGTGACTGGGCCATTCTAACACATGAATATGCTTTGATCTAAACCATTCCATTGTAGCTCTGGCTGGATGTTTCGGGTTGTTGCCCTGCTGGAATGTGAACCTCCACCCCAGTCTCAAGTCTTTTGCAGACTCTAACAGGTTTTCTTCTAAGATTGTCCTGTATTTGGCTCCATCCATCTTCCCATCAACTCTGACCAGCTTCCCTGTCCCTGCTGAAGACAAGCATCCCCACAACATGATGCTGCCACCACCATGTTTCACGGATGGGGGATGGTGTGTTCAGGGTGATGTGCAGTGTTAGTTTTCTGCCACACAGAGTATTTGCTTTTAGGCCAAAAAGTTCAATTTTTGTCTCATCTGACCAGAGCACCTTCTTCCACATGTTTGCTGTGTCCTCCACATGGCTTCTCACAAACTACAAACAGAACTTCTTATGACTTTCTTTCAACAAAGACTTTCTTCTTGTCACTCTTCCATAAAGGTCAGATTTGTGGAGAACACGACTAATAGTTGTCCTGTGGACAGATTCTCCCACCTGAGCTGTGGATCTCTGCAGCTCCTCCAGAGTTACCATGGGCCTCTTGGCTTCTTCTCTGATGAATGTTCTCCTCAGAGAGGCAGCCAAGAGGCCCATTGTAACTCTGGAGGAGCTGCAGAGATCAACAGCTCAGGTGGGAGAATCTGTCCACAGGACAACCTATTACCCGGTTTCCCCGAAAATAAGACCTGGCGTGATCGTCAGTGATGGCTGCAATATAAGCCCTACCCCCCAAATAAGCCCTAGTTAAAGTCCTTGTAGGTCTTATTTTCAGGGTAGGGCTTAGGGTAGGGCTTATTTTCGGGGAAACGGTAGGGCTCATTTGTGGGGTAGGGCTTATATTGCAGCCATCACTGACAATCACGCTAGGTCTTATTTTCGGGGAAACAGGGTAGTCGTGCTCTCCACAAATCTGGCCTTTATGGAAGAGTGGCAAGAAGAAAGACATTGTGGAAAGAAAGTCATAAGAAGTCCTGTTTGCAGTTTGTGAGAAGCCATGTGGGGGACACAGCAAACATGTGGAAGAAGGTGATCTGGTCAGATGAGACCAAAATTGAACTTTTGGCCTAAAATCAAAACGCTATGTGTGGTGGGAAACTAACACTCCCGTCAGTTTAGGTGGACGGCCATGTCTTGGTAGGTTTGCAGTTGTGCCATACTCTTTCCATTTTCCGATGATGGATTGAACAGAGCTCCGTGAGATATTCAAAGCTTGGGATATTTTTTGATAACCTAACCCTGTTTTAAACTTCTCCACAACTTAATCCCCGACCTGATTGGTGTGTTCCTTGACCTTCAATGATGCTGCTTGTTCACTAATGCCGCGTACACACGATTGGACTTTTCGACCAGACTTGTCCGA
Source organism: Aquarana catesbeiana (assembly GCF_042186555.1). NCBI lineage: Eukaryota > Metazoa > Chordata > Amphibia > Anura > Ranidae > Aquarana > Aquarana catesbeiana. Next base: position 232,086,756 of record NC_133335.1, on the reverse strand, counting down.
CGGACGCTGACGGACCAAATCCGGTGGACAATCCGATCGTGCGTGGGCTTCACCGGACCTTCAGCGGACTTTTCCAGTCGCAAATCTGACGGACTTTAGAGTTGGAACATGCTTCAAATCTTTACGTCGTAACTCCGCCGGACCCAGAAATCCGCTCGTCTGTATGCTAGTCCGACGGACAAAAACCGGCGCTAGGGCAGCTATTGGCTACTGGCTATCAACTTCCTTATTTTAGTCCGGTGTACGTCATCACGTACGAATCCGTCGGACTTTGGTGTGATCGCGTGTAGGCAAGTCCGTTCGTTAGAAAGTCTGTTGAAAGTCCGCCGAAAGTCTGTCGGACGGGCTGTTGGACTTTTGTAGCTGAAAAGTCCGACCGTGCGTACGCGGCATTAGGCTCTCTAACAAAACTCTGAGGGCTTCACAGAACAGCTGCATTTATACTGAGATTAAATTACACACAGGTGGACTGTATTTACTAAATAAGTGACTTCTGAAGGCAATTGGTTCCACTAGATTTTAGTTAGGGGTATCAGAGTAAAGGGGGCTGAATGCAAATGCCCCCCCCCTCACACTTTTCACATATTTATTTGTAAAAAAAATATTGAAAACCATTTATCATTTTCCTTCAACTTCACAATTATGTGCCACTTTGTGTTGGTCTATCACATAAAATCCCAATAAAATACATTTACGTTTTTGGTTGTAACATGACAAAATGTGGAACATTTCAAGGGGTATGAATACTTTTTCAAGGCATTGTGTGTGTACCCTGACCCACTGGCTAGTATTTTCTGTGGATTGGGATATATATGTACAGGATTTGGTAGTACTGGACGGATGGTCCTGCAAAGGAGCAATTCAGTATAATCCTTTGATTGGATGTTATGACGCCTATGCCGCCATGCTTGGATGTACTTGATGAGACAGATCTACACGGTTCATATCCGAAGATGGAGCAAAGTGCATGGATAGTTATGCCGCGTACACACGATCGGACTTTCCGCCAAGAAAACCGTGGATTTTTTTTTCTGAAGGATGTTGGCTCAAACTTGTCTTGCGTACACACAAATGTTGGCCCAAAATTCCGAACGTCAAGAACGCGGTGACGTACAAGACGTAAGACGAGCCGAGGAAAAAGGAAGTTCAATAGCCAGTGCGGCTCCTTCTGCTCGATTCCGAGCATGCGTGGAACTTTTGTCTGACGGACTTGTGTACACGCGATCGGACTTTCCGACAACAAGTTTTGTTGGCTGAAAATTTGAGAACCTGCTCTCAAACATTTGTTGGCGAAAATTCTGACAGCAAACGTCCGATGGAGCCTACACACGGTCGGACTTGCCGACAACAGGCTCACATGGAACATTTCCCGTCGGAAAATCCGAGCGTGTGTACGGGGCATTACAATGTGGATTATATCCAAACATGATGCAGCGGTCTAGAGGAGGCTGATTAAAGAAGGTTCTGAAGGTGCAGTGATGTTGGGGACCCAGTTGGGGACCCAGCCACGGACCCAGCCACAGGTCAAATATCATCTGCTGTACCTGAGCAAACCTTCATTGCCTTGAGTTCCTCCCTGGCCTGTTCAGTTGGCCACACTGGTAGGGCACACAATGGTCGAGGACCCCCAAGAACAGTTCCAAAGGTCATTGTAATCCATCAAAAGCATGATATGAGGAACATGAAAGTCCCTTTAGACTTAGACTTTAATTTTCTTCATATGATGCTTTTCTCACCTATGGAGAATTTTGGGTGCCACGTTTTTTTGGTTTTTTTTTGCGATATTACAGGCACACATAATTTTAAAGCTTGACATGTTTGGTATCTGTTTACTTGACACAACCTCATCCTTTATATTTTACCAAAAAAATTGGGTATTACATTTTGTGTGTTTGCGCTAAAATTAATTTTATTATATATATATTTTTTTCTTATATTATATTATATTATATTATATTATTATTATATTATATATTTTCTTATATTTCTTTTATTATATTTTTTTTTTTCTTAAAAAAAAAACATGCATTTGAACAGTTGTGCAAATATCGTGCGACTTAAAAAAAAATGCAACCAATATATTTTTATTCTACAGGGCCTCTGCTTTCAAAAAGATTTCTGGGGGGGGGGGGGGTTTAAGTCATTTTGTAGCCAAAAATAATGCAGATTTTTGCATGTGCAAAAAAAATAATAAATTGCTGTAGAGGCGAAGTGGTTATGGAAGCCAACACCTCAGGATAAGGATCTTTATTTTACCAAATATTACATAGTTAATGTACTGTAGTCGAAAAAGACACCAGTCCGTCCAGTTCAACCAACATATTCAAAAAAAAAAAAAAAAAGTGACCGCTCTATCTACCGGGATTGGAAATTCACAGCCGCGTGACTAAAATAAAGTCCCTTCTCCTTGTGTGGAAGCTTTGTGAATTCAGTCTCATGTCTGATGAACCTCTTCTATCTGCCGGGTCGTTCCTGGAGAAGTCTTGGCTGCATCTGGTCAGTTGGAAGCGAAATTTGTCTGATTTCCTGCATTCTCAGTGCAGGGACACGATGGGAGCTTAGTTTGTTTGCACAGAGAAGGGTAACGATTGTGAGGTGCGTCACCGTCCCCCCTCCCCCCTCTCCACGTTTATTACAGAGCAATTAATCTCAGTTTATCCAAATACAGGAAGGTAAATTCTCTGAGATACATGAAACACAAACACTTGAGCAACCTGCGGCCATCTGTGTGCAGGCATTTAACTCTTTACTTTGTTGTCACCTTTTATTATTCCTATTTATTTCACCTGTATTATTACTCCGAATTTTGTTACTTTTTGTTCTGTTATCAGTTGTAATGACTGTAATGTCCGCTGTAGACTGAGATCAGCCTGCAGTGTAAAATGTATCTAAACCCAAAAACATATTAATATGCAACATATCCATTAATGGTGCCGCTAAGGGGGCTCTTTGAAGAGATTTCCTCTCACTTCCTGGTGTGTGTACAGGACAGGAAGTGAAGGAAAATGTAAACGCAGATAAAAAAAAAAAAAAAGACTGTCAGAGGTTTCAACCCAGGCATGGGATGCTATGTCTGAGGACCATACCTACTAAATTACATGGTGAATACAGCCATAAAAATGTCCAATGCATTTTTGCCATTAAGGCCTTGGTCATGGCCAAGGCCTAATTGGACTGAAATGCGCTGGAAATTTTCCTTTAAGGCTTTTATGCTGTACGACAGGAATATGCAATTAGCGGACCTCCAGCTGTTGCAACACTACAAGTCCCATCATGCCTCTGGGTGTCATGCTTGTGGCTGTCAAGAGTCTTGCTATGCCTCATGGGACTTGTAGTTCTGCAACAGCTGGAGGTTCGCTAATTGCATATCCCTGCTGTACGAGGTTCTGAGTACCGGGTTTTGGAGCTGTTGGAATATCCCAGCAGTGGTTGTAGTGGTGTCTCATTTGTTTTCAGTAGTCGTGTCTTGTTTCTGGTTTCCTGATACAGTATAAGGACTAAGGGTTGTCACTCTAGACCAGATATCAGGATGAGCTTGGTTTTGGTCTTAACCCGGGAAGACAGCTGTGACTGCTAGGCCAGTGAGCTGTGGGTGGGAGCTACATGTTTTCCACTTATAAGGTCAGTGATGTCACAAGCATCCCCACCCCATGTGCCACATGGTCATATTGAGTCAATGACGTTAGTGACATTGACCTAATGTGCCCATTTAAGGTCAATAATGTCACAAGCCTCCCCCCCTTGTGCCGCATAGTCAATGAGGTTGGTGGCATTGACCTAGTGTGCTCATGTAAGGTCAGTGATGTCACAAGCACCCCCACCCCCCTTGTGCCACATTGTCATATTAGGTCAATGAGGTTGGTGGCATTGACCTAGTGTGCCCATATAAGGTCATCGATGTCGCAAGCATCCTCGCCCCTTGTGCCACATGGTCATATCAAGTCAATGACGGTGGCATTGACCTAATGTGCCCATGTAAGGTCAATGATGTCACAAGCATTACAGCCCCTTGTGCCATATAGTCATATTAGGTCAATAATGTCACAAGCCTCCCCCCCTTGTGCCACATGGTCAATGAGGTTGGTGGCATTGACCTAGTGTGCTCATTAGGTCAACGAGGTTGGTGGCATTGACCTAGTGTGCTCATGTAAGGTCAGTGATATCACAAGCATCCCCGCCCCCCTTGTGCCACATGGTCATATTAGGTCAATGAAGTTGGTGGCATTGACCTAGTGTGCCCATGTAAGGTCATCGATGTCGCAAGCATCCTCGCCCCTTGTGCCACACGGTCATATCAAGTCAATGACGTTGGTGGCATTGACCTAATGTGCTCATGTAAGGTCAATGATGTCACAAGCATTACCGCCCATTGTGCCACATAGTCATATTAGGTCAGTGATGTTGGTGGCGATCTAATATGTGCCCATATAAGGTCAATGATGTCACAAGCATTACCGCCCCTTGTGCCACATGATCATAGGTCAATGAGGTTGGTGGCATTGACCTAGTGTGTCCATGTAGTGTGTCCATGTCACAAGCATCCTTGCCCCTTTTGTATATATGCAGTTGTGCCATGGGAAATCCCACCTGCAGCTCAAGCTGACTTCTGCATGCAAAAGAATATGGGTTCAGACCAAACCCAAGCTCGTACCTAGTCGGGAAATGTGTTCCTGGCAGGATCAGCAGCTGAAAATAAAAGGTAAAAATACTTATACTTGGGGGGGGGGGGGGGGGAGCTAATGCAGCCAACACATCTAAGGACTGGTAAGCTGCAATATATGACATATTTTTTGGTTTAGTTTTATTTATATTTAACGTGTTGAGGGCCATAAAGAAGTAGTAAGATGGCCACAGTTTGATGTGATTCTTTTTTACCCTTTCCTACCCTATCCAAATCTGAACAAAAACAATGACTGTAATGTGGAAACACGTTGGGCGGAGTTTAGGCTTGTGACGTCATCGCGCACGCCAGAGAAGGTTTTGGCAATGCCATATTTGTTCTTCTAAAATGCGAGTATACCTGTCTTTCGTGCCAGTGCAACATCCTAATAAATTTTACATGTGTTTAATTTGCTACACTATGAGCTTCTGTCCTCCTTTGCCTCATTATAAGAATTGTGGTTGGTTTTATACATAATCATATACAGCACTTTAAAGTGATAGTGCACCTATTTTTAGTAAAAAAACAAAAAAAAAGAAATTTTGGCTAGAGTCACATTTTTTGGTGGTGCGCTATTAGTAAATGTGCATCGCTGTCAGCTGAGGTAAACTCCGGGTTGGAGGTAGGGCAGCGCGTTGCATCCAGATGTGTCATTCCCGGTGTGTGGGAAAGGCAGCAGTGACCTTGTACCTTGGTGTGTACATGAAAACAGGACGCTGGCTCTTTTCCTGCCCAGCTGTCTGTCTTAATGCGCCTTCCCCAAACACTGTAAGTCAGTAATCTGTTAATAGCCAGCCTCGTCTGGGACAGGTGCCGCGAGCTTAGCCCTAGGTGCAGGCTGACTCACTTCCCAGGTATGGCTGAGAGCGGTGAGTAATGGGTCGCAGAGAGCAGGACCACCTCCTTGGCGGCGCACGCCGTATCTGACGAGCTGATAATTACGGGGTTGACTTTCCAGACGTCCCCCCCCCACCGGGGTCTCCTCTATTCGGTCACATAATGAAACAAAAGCTAGGGAGCATTTTTTTTCAGCCAAGCTTTGGATGGCAACAACGACCAAAGGGTTGAACCCAACATTTTTCTATCAACAAAATTAACGAATGTGTTGGAAGTTGTCTGCTTTGAACATTTGGATGTTTTTTTTTTGTAGACCAACGCTGGGGTAAAGTGGTTGAACTTGTGGTACGTGCCATGGTACTAGCCAACGTTTCAAAATGATTAGGATGGACACCTGCCGAGCACATGGAAAGCAATAAAATTGGACATCACATCACATCTTTTTTGCCTAGTGCCCAACTGTCCCTGATTTCGAGGAGCTGTCCAACTTTCGAAACGAATCTCACCCTTCAGCTTTTCTCCTCAGCTGTCCCTCTAAGGATGCAAGAACATCTGAGCGTTTTCTAGCTCAAAGTTCCAACGCTGGAGGAGGAAAAAAAAAAAGCATTCTCCATGGAGATGGTTCACATCTCCACTCCAAGTCACCTGAAGCCAATCCAAAAAAGTTTTGGATCTCGATTTGAGCAGATTGATGCAATTTTGAGGCATTTTGTTGCCACATACAAATGCATTGAAATGCACAATTTGCACGTTTTTGAGTGTGTTTTTTTTTTTGCTCAAATGCAATAATTAAGTAAAAATAAATAAAAAATCAATAAAATTAAACAAAAATAATCAAAGAAATAAATACATACACACACATATATATATATATAGATATCTATATATATAGTAAATGAATAAATAAACCCCTAATCCTAACCCTAAAGCCCCATACACACTATCAGATTTTCTGCTGAGTTTTTCCTTCAGATTTGCCAAAACCATATAATATGGAGGTCAAACCTTGGGAGTTTTAATGTGTATGCAATCAGGCAGGCCTTTGCACTAAATGGTTTTGGTAAATCTCAAGGAAAAACTCCGCAGAAAATCTGATAGTGTGTATGGGGCTTAACAAATGAAAAAAAAAATAGTAAATAATAAAAATAAGTAAATAAATACAAAATAATAATAATAATAAATTACCCCTAACCCCAACAAAAAAAAACAAATAATAAGTAAAAATAAAATAATAAATTAAAATAAATTAATTAAGCATGAACGCTAACCGCTAACACTAACAAAAAATAAATAAATAATAAAAGTGTATTAAAAAGCTAAAAAAAAAATACATAGCAATAAATGATGAAACAGATGATATTTTTTCCTATTGGCCAATAAAAAAAAACCCAAAACACCAAAGCAAAATGCGCAACAAAACGCTAGAAAAAAATGCTCAAAAATGTGATGCTCAGGTGTATATGCAACCTAAAAGGTATAGACTTCTATAACGTATCTACCAAAACCCTTATACAATGATAAACCTTTCATCCGTCCTCACATTCTTAGATTTGAGGTTTATGAAGGTTCTCATGTCTCCTGGTCTTGGACCATGGGCGTCCGCATGGGGGGGGGCAAGCGCTCTCCCCCCCAGAGCAAGGTGTCAACACGCGGACACTCAGGGTCGATCCTGGGTGGGTGTCCAGGGTGCAAAGGGGGGGGCAAAGAAGCTGTGGCAGTCGCTCACTGTTACATTCAGCAGCAGCAGCACCGCGACTCCCTAGACTCTCTTATTGCACCGTCCGCTGGCCTCTCTGCTGCCTGCTGCACTGGTTGCTAGACTCACCTGGCGTCTAGCAACCAGTGGTGTCACATCATGAGGTTGAGGCGAGGCCCCAGCATTCAGAACAGAGGAGGAACTTCTTCCTCCTTCACGCCTGGTCAATTTTGGCTCCACCCACCTGTTCCATCTTCTCCAGGCAGTGTGCTCAGAGCCTGAGAGAAGCAAGGGAGCATGCCTGAAGAGCTCAATGTGAGCTGTCCACCTGCACCAGCACCAGCACCAGCCTGACGTGAGGCAGCCTGTGTCCATGTTCTGGAGCTCATGTAACAGCACTACTTGTATAATTGCCGTCAAGGTGTTAAATTAATTATTTCATGATAGATATGCGGTAGATATCATTGCTAACCTTCTAAAAATACTCTTTAATTGGCTGTAATGCTGAGCTGTGGGTCTGCATGCTTTCTAATGAAAATCAGCAAAGTTTAATGAAAGATACAATTTTTATATGCATACCTCCTCCGAGTTAATGAATATAAATATTGGAACAACAGAGCTATGGTTGGCATTTTCAGAAAGAAAAGTCAGTAGTGGAAACCTCTGTACACATAAAAACAGATTAGAAATTGCTAATCAGACAATGGCAGCTTGATCCTTCTATTAAGCTTTTGCATCAGGTTTCTGAAACCTTTGCATACCTGCACTTTATGTAATAAGGATTAAGCCCCTCCCCTTCATGACATTGTCGAAAAGGGGCGGAACATGGGTGACCTTAAAATTATGCCCCCCCTGAAAAAAGTTCTACTGACGCCCATGTCTTGATATGAAGGTTCTCGTGTCTCCGGGTCATGGTATGAGGGTTCTCGTGTCTCTAGGTCTTGGTATGAAGGTTCTCGGGTCTTCAGGTCTTGGTATGAAGATTCTTGTGTCTCCAAGTCATGGTATGAGGGTTCCCATGTCTGTAGGTCTCGGCTATGAAGGTTCTTGGGTCTCCAGGTCTTGGTATAAAGGTTCTCATGTCTCCAGTACATGGTATGAGAGTTCGGTGTCTCCAGGTCATGGTATGAGGGTTATCATGTCTCCGGGTCTTGGTATGAATGATCTTGTGTATCTACCAAATCCATTATACAATGCTAAACCTTTCATCCATCCTCACATTCTTAGATTTAATCTGTATGAGGGTTCTTATGTCTCCAGGTCTTGGTATGAAGGTTCTTGTGTATCTGGGTCATGGTCTGAGGGTTCTCGTGTCTACAGGTCTTGGTATGAAGGTTATTGGGTCTCCAGATATTAGTATGAAGGTTATTGGGTCTCTAGGTCTTGGTATGAAGGTTCTCATGTCTCCAGGACATGGTATGAGGGTTCCATGTCTCCAGGTCATGTTATGAGGGTTCTCGTGTCTTCGGGTCTTGGTATGAAGGTTCTTGTGTCTCGGGGTCATGGTATGAGGGGTATGAGGGTTCTCGTGTCTCCAGGTCATGGTATGAGGGTTTTTGTGTCTGCAGGCCATGGTGCGGGGGTTCTTGTTTCTCCAGGTCTTGGTATGAAGATTCTCATGTCTCTAGGTCATGGTATCTCTAGTAGTAGTTTGTCATATTCAAGTAGGCTTGTTCTGTAGGATTGAAGACATTTTGTAGCTTCTCCAAGCTACGTCTTCAGTTCCATTAAGTGTCAGGCAGATATCCCAGTATTTATATCCACACAGGAAGCACTGATAACTTCATCCAATCACCATGGAAAGGCAGTGCAATTTAGTCATCCTATATGGGACGGAGTGTCAGAAAACCTCAGAAGAATCTTTATCAAAGGTCTCATCCTTGTGTCAAAGACCTTTTACATTGGGAATATGAAGTATCCTCTAGCCAAGTAAATGGCCCAACATAGGAAGGCAAATTTTCCAGGTCAACACTCAGCAGTCTTCCGGAAAGGGAACGGAAGCTAACGGAAAGGGACTTTCTTTCGAGGACAGTGGTGTGCACACCTCTGACAAAGAGGACAACTGGTTCACAAGAGGCATGAAAGAGACCATCTATTTCAAACTGAAACCATCATTAAACTGGGGTGGGGGGGTCTTTTACCCCATCTGTCTTCTACGCATAAAGCCTCTTTAACATCTCCACTCTGGTGGTATTACAAAAGTTCACAAAGTCAGCCATGTATATAAAAGGATTAACATTTATGAAGCCTTCCCGGTACCAAGATGGGATTATGGAACTAGAACAGGGGGTTCCACAACTTTCACACTTCCTATCTTGTTTTTGGACAATCAGCATCTAGACAGATTCCGTGGTGATTCGGTTGAAAATTATTCCCAATGACCACAAATGTAAATAGCTTTCTTTCCACTGACAATCAATGAAGGGAGGATTCTCCCCACTGACCAGTAATTTAAGGAGCATTCTTCCCACTGATCACCAATGTAAGGAGCATTCTTCCCACTGATCACCAATGTAAGGAACATTCTTCTCACTGATCACCAATGTAAGGAACATTCTTCACACTGATCACCAATGTAAGGAACATTCTTCTCACTGATCACCAATGTAAGGAGCATTCTTCCCACTGATCACCAATGTGAGGAACATTCTTCTCACTGATCACCAATGTAAGGAACATTCTTCTCACTGATCACCAATGTAAGGAACATTCTTCTCACTGATCACCAATGTAAGGAACATTCTTCTCACTGATCACCAATGTAAGGAACATTCTTCTCACTGATCACCAATGTAAGGAACATTCTTCTCACTGATCACCAATGTAAGGAACATTCTTCCCACTGATCACCAATGTAAGGAGCATTCTTCCCACTGATCACCAATGTAAGGGGCATTCTTCCCACTGATCACTAATGTAAGGAACATTCTTCTCACTGATCACCAATGTAAGGAACATTCTTCTCACTGATCACCAATGTAAGGAACATTCTTCTCACTGATCACCAATGTAAGGAACATTCTTCTCACTGATCACCAATGTAAGGAACATTCTTCCCACTGATCACCAATGTAAGGGACATTCTTCTCACTGATTACCAATGTGAGGAGCATTCTTCCCACTGATCACCAATATACTGTGAGCTGTAGATATACCCTGTTTCCCCGAAAAGAAGACCTAGCGTGATTGTCGGTGATGGCTGCAATATAAGCCCTACCCCCCAAATAAGCCATAAAGTCCTTGTAGGTCTTATTTTCAGGGTAGGGCTTATTTTCGGGGCAAACAGGGTAGGGCTTATTTGGGGGGTAAAGCTTATATTGCAGCTATCACTGACAATCACGCTAGGTCTTATTTTCGGGGAAACAGGGTAGTAACTACTAGTAGGAGTTCCCTCACCCTGGAAAGTCACTGCAAGGGTTCCTCCAAAAAAAAAAAAAAAAAAGTTGAGAAAGGCTGGTCTAACAAATCATTTTCTGCATAATATTTATTCCATATGGTCGGCCTAACTGAGGTGTGGTCGAGTGTGTCCTTTGTCTACATACTTTGCTCTCTAAAGTGTCTCATTGGTGTAATGTTTACCTGAAAGTAATTTTTTTTTTTTTTTTCTAAGCTTTTTATAACCTGGCCTGTTGCAGAAAGCCCAGCCTGCATTCTAAAGGACTGCCAGATAATATTAACTGGTCACATCGACTGTCTCATCTTTCCAAGTAAACTCAAGGTTGTGTTGACGGGCTGTTTTTTTGCTTGGAGCAAGGAGTAAGGCAGAGGCGTAACTAGAACCTTCCGGGCCCTTGTGCAAGAAACCATGACGGGGGGCCCCCTGACCGCCGGGGTCCTGGTGCCCTTCCCACTGATTGGTCCCAAAGCCCTTTACTCCCATCGCAGGCCTCCTATTTTACTTTTCTGCAACTTTGGTGGGTTGAGTGCCATAGACTGCAATGGTAAATCACAAAAGTCGCAAGCAAGTTGGGGTTGCAGCATTGTGAACTGAGCCCATATTCTGCAGTGGGCCCCCTGCCTGTCATCTTGGGGCCCACTGCAGAATGCCGGGGCATGGTTGCAAATGCGACCTTTGTGACCCTGGTAGTTCCGCCACTGGAGTGAGGAACCCTTAGACTGAACAGCCAGTTAACCCTTGCAGTTGGGGGGGGGGGTGGGGGCACTACTGTAAGGGTAATTATTATTATTATTTTTTTTTTATATTGTACCCGTAGTTGGGCTTTTTTTTTCTTTTGCTTCTGTGCTGCTCTTCTTTGCCAGTTTACCCCACATATCCTCTGCCTACATGTGTTGGGGCGTTTTATGACTTTCAGTGGTGAACAGAAATTCCCCAAGGTGTGGGAGTGATGAGATTGCTGCTCATTGCATAACGATCCTCTATAAATAGGCGCCAGAAGCCTTCTTCACCTATCCGAGTCAACGCGATGACATCATGACGCATCATCCTGCCCGGTGTGTGTGTGCCCCGGCAGTCACACCATTGGCTGCTCTGCGTCTGCTGCTATAGAGGCAGCTGCCCTCCATGTTTTGTAGAGAGTGAAGGCGACAAAATATCCGTCATCGTCAATGAAGCGTATCCTAGATTGTTTAGATTTACCTGTCTCCTCTGTAAATTACAGGTCACAGTCACAGTACCAAGTGTCATGATGAAGACTTACAGACCCTATCACCGACTTCAAATATCGTCAGGTAAAAGCATGAAAAAAAAAAAAAAAAAAATCAAGTAATGTAAATGCTTACTTGCAGCATTTTTCTTTTCTGGGAGTGTTTAATTGCTGTCTGTGCTGGCCCAGCTCCTCCCTCCTTACACACTCTAGCCCTCTTGGCTTTTGAATTGCTGTCTGTGCTGGCCCAGCTCTTCCCTCCTTCCACATCATAGCCCTCTCCTCTTCTGGGAGTGTCTTACTGTCTGTGCTGGCCCAGCTCCTCCCTCCTTACACATCATAGCCCTCTAATATATATATATATATATATATATAATTTTTTTAGCAGAGACAATAGAGGATAACATTACACTTTAAAAAAGTTTTAGTTTAAACAAGTTTTTAAATGTGTTTAAAATAAATACACTTTAATGAATACATTTTTATATAATATATATATTTATATATATATATATATATATATATATATATATATATATATATATATATATATATATATATATATATATATTACACATACATATACACATACACACACACACACACACACTATATATATATATATATTCATTAAAGTGTATATTTTTTTTACTTTTTTTAAACTGAAACTTTAAAACTTTTTTAAACTACTGTTAAGTGTAATTTTATCCTCTATTGTCTCTGCTAAAAAAAAAAAAATATATATAAGCAGAAACACTAGAGAATAAAACTACACTTAGTTTAAAAAAGTTTTAAATGTGTTTGAACAAAAAAAAAAAAATACACTTTAATGAATAAAAAAATAGTAGCAGGTCGGCTCGCTGCTATTTCAGAATGCCCCCGGGGTAAACGGTAAGTGTTGCGTAAATGGGAAGAGTAATCCCTCGTTCTGCGGAATTAAAAACTCGTTTGCATAAAGTGAAACTCTGGTTGTTCCGGTTGTTGGGAAATTAATCTGATTGAGGAGTGGAAATCTGCACCACAAAGAAGATAAATAGAATTGCTCATATTTCACCTCCATGTACTGTAATCCAGCATCAGGTCTGCTGTTAGAAATCATGGGGGGGGGGCCCCATACAGCCTACCTGACAGGACCCCCCTCCTTCCTGGCCAAAAGTGACTGAGGACATAGATTTATAAGTCCCTTTCCTTGCAGTCTGAGCTGCACAGCTGAATGAGTAGGAAACACTCCAGAGGCTTCCTGCTCATTCACAAACTGAAGCCTAGTAAATAGTTCACTATGCTTTGGTGATGATTGGACACAGGAGTGACTGGTACCCGGTACCCATTACTCACGGTGTTCATTAAGGAAAGGAAGGGGCTAGTAAATTGCATATTTACCGCCCCCCTTACCCCACTTTCTATCCTAAAACTCATCCCTTTGTGCCCGCAGCAGCTGCCGGCAGGAGAGGAGGGAAACCAGAAGCGCTGCGGCGGGAAAGGGGCAAATGGAGGGCCCGGCAGTAGATGGAAGGGGTACGTGTGCTAGGGTCATGCATGAATCTATCCATTACATATAGGGGGTGGCCTGGAGAGATGGAGCGGAGCCTGGTCGCCCCTAATGGAAGGGCCACCCCTGAAGTGAAGATCACTGTAGTAGCGGTGTAGTAGCGATTGAGTAGTGGTGTAGTAGCGGTGTAGTAGCGGTGTTGAAGTGGTGTAGTAGCGGTGTAGTAGTGGAGTAGTAGCGGTGTAGTAGTGGTGTAGTAGCGGTGTAGTAGTGGTGTAGTAGTGGTGTAGTAGTGGAGTAGTAGTGGTGTAGTAGCGGTGTAGTAGTGGTGTAGTAGTGGTGTAGTAGTGGTGTAGTAGCGGTGTAGTAGTGGTGTAGTAGTGGTGTAGTAGCGGTGTAGTAGTGGTGTAGTAGCGGTGTAGTAGTGGAGTAGTAGCGGTGTAGTAGTGATGTAGTAGTGGTGTAGTAGCGGTGTAGTAGTGGTGTAGTAGCGGTGTAGTAGTGGAGTAGTAGCGGTGTAGTAGTGGTGTAGTAGCGGTGTCTATTTTAGTCATTTCCAGCTTTCAGGGGCATCGGCCAGGTATGATGTATACAATGGGGGTTGATTTACTAAAGGCAAATAGACTGTGTGCATTTTGGAAGTGCAGTTGCTCCAGAGCTTAGTAATTGAGGGGAAGCTTCACTCTGCAAAGAATAACCAATCACGTGCAAGGAGAATTTTAAAAATCAGAATTGTTACTTGCACTTGATTGGATGATGGAAGTCAGCAGAGCTCCCCCTCATTTACTAATCTCTAGGGTTTCTTCAAGCCAAACCCGAACACTTTAGCAGCCTGGGAGACATTTGGGTGCCCCAAGGAGAGTAGAAATGCGTTGGGCATAGCGTGCCGCAGTAAACAGTGGGTGTGGCCAAATTGCTCTTACTGACAATATCGCCCCCCCCCCCCAGTGATGTTGAACCTGCCCCCATACAGCCGCCCGCAGCTCCCGGATGGCCACAGATTTGTGTGTGACTGTCTTGGTTACTTGGGGGGGGGGGCACAGCCCGGTCTGAATAACGTGTCCGGGTTTTAGTCTGCCTGAAACTCGGACACATGATTCAAAACCTGGACTGTCCGGGTGAATCCCGGACAGGTGGCAACCCAAGGAACAACCACTTGCAGAGCACACAGTCTACTTGCCTTTAGTAAATCAACCCCTATAGTTGATTCAAGCTGCAACAATGTAACGATCTATAAAACGTCCATACCTGGAATTCCTCTTTAGGGTGCACTGACAATCTATTTTAAATGAATGAGCAGCCATAACACACTACTCATCTGATACACGGGGCATAAATAGGGTTTTACACCCGTCCAGGATTCACATGTAAAGTCCGGGTTTTGAATTATGTGCCTGAAACCCGGACACACTATTAAGATTGAACTGTGGCTCCCCAAGTAACCGAGTACCCATAGGAATGTGCAGGGGTAGTGCCGGGTACCCTAATCACCCCATGCAGTGCAGATTCCCCCTGCTGCCCAGGGAAGGGGAACCCCCCCCACCACGATACATTGTGGGTGAAAGGTGGCAATTGCCTGAGCCTCAATCCCCGGGTGAGTGAGCTCACCATCCACTGTCTTTGACTGAAGTCTCCCCCTTCCCTCCCTTCTCTCTCCTGCCGTCGAACAAGTGAGTACACTAGGGTAAGGGGGATATAAGGGGTGCTCTGCAGACTCTGATATAAAGGGGCACTGGGAACCCTGATTTAAAAGGGGGATGCTGGGAACTCTGATGTATGCAGGAGGTTTGGTGAGCAGAAACCCCCTTACACCAGAGTCCACGGGGGTTTCCCCTTATAGAAAAAATAAATAAATTGTTGAGCGCCGCTAAAGTGTTCCTTAATTTCTACAAGGACTTTTTACAGCACCGTGTCAGACAGTTCTTATGGGGTAGAAGTGCGGTGATGATTGCGCTCACACTCCATTGGCCCTTCCTCCAGATCATTGACTACAGGACTGTACCTCCATGGTGGAAGAGTCTGCAGGAGCCTGGCACTGTACCCGCCACCCACTGATCCTGGGGGGCAATGCTTCGCAGGCTCCTGTGGACAAAAAAAAAATGTGCAGTTATTAATTCTTTTTTTTTTTAAGGTGGACAACGCCTTTCAGCATGTAGAAAGTATTGTGTTCATTAGCCGGGTCAGTGGTGTAACAGAAGCCATAGCAGCCCACACATGTGCTATGGGGCCCTAGGGTAGGAGGGGGAGGGGGGGGGGCTGTTAAACTGAAGTGAAGTTTCCAGTAGAGAAGATCTGAGGTCACATCTCAGGATCCTCTCTGGTCACAGATCCCCCTCTGTGCACAAAGAAGCGTCTACAGTACTTGTATGTCTCAGCCATGTAGTTTTATTGCCCTGTGAAATTCTGCTACAGAATGAAATTACTCCGGTGGGTCTAAAGCAGCCACAAATCCCAGAGATTCTCCTTCTGGGTCGGCTGGGTTTTGTAGTTCTACAAAAAAAAAAAAGGGAAGTTAGGATTTAATGACGTTTGTATTGGGGTTAGAGAGTAATTGTATGCAACAACATTCATCATTTTGTCTTATTATAAAATATAATTTATTATTAATATTACTCTTTTATTATTCAGTTTATTATTATTGTATGCTTTTTATTTTATTATAATATAATTTACTATATTATTATTATGCTATTTTATTTTTATATTATTATTATTTTACAATTTTATTATTATTTTACTACATTATTATACTACTTTATTATTATTATTATTTTACTGTATTGGTAACTATTTTAATATTAATATTATTCTTTAATTCAGAATTTTACTTTTTATTATTATTTTAATATTTACGATATTATTATTTGTGTTATTGTTTTATCATAAAATATTTTTTATTATTATTTGACAATTTTATTATTGTTATTTTATATTATAATTTACATTATTAATGTTATGACTATTGTTGTTCTATAATATTATTTTGTATTTTATTATCAATAATATTATTATAATTAGCTATTACCATTATTTTAATATTTCATTATTGTTATTTTAACAATATTTACTATTTTATTATTATTTATTTTATTATTCACATTTTTATTATTATATTATATAATTTACATTTTTTTTCTTTACTATTTTATTATGATTGTTTTATTCTAATATAAATATAAATATAAATATATATATATATATATATATATATATATATATATATATATATATATATATATATATATTTATATTTTAGAATAAAACAATCATAATAAAATAGTAAAGAAAAAAAATGTAAATTATATAATATAATAATAAAAATGTGAATAATAAAATAAATAATAATAAAATAGTAAATATTGTTAAAATATATACATATACACACACACACTATATTGTCAACATAAAGGGGACACCCACTGGAGTTCCTTTCAGGGACGTCGCCTTTAAAGTAGCAGTGTACATACAATATTATAGACACACTATATTATCAAAAGTATTGGGACACCTGCCTTTACACGCACATGAACTTTAATGGCCTCCCAGTCTTAGTCCGTAGGGTTCAATATTGAGTTGGCCCACCCTTTGCAGCTATAACAGCTTCAACTCTTCTGGGAAGGCCGTCCACAAGGTTTAGGAGGGTGTCTATGGGAATGTTTGACCATTCTTCCAGAAGAGCATTTGTGAGGTCAGGCACTGATGTTGGATGAGAAGGCCTGGCTCGCAGTCTCCGCTCTAATTCATCCCAAAGGTGTGCCCCATCAATTGCTGCCAGTGTGCCCCCCGCCCACCGCCTGTACTTACCCTGTCTCGGTGGTGGTGGGACAGCTCCTCAATTTTATTTATTTATTTTAGGTACTTATATACGCAGCGCTTTACATATACATTGTACATTCTCATCAGTCCCTGCCCTCAGGGAGCTTACAACCTAAGGTCCCTAACACACATTCATATACTAGGACCAATTTAGACAGAAGCCAATTAACCTACCAGCATGTCTTTGGAGGGTGGGAGGAAACCGGAGTACCCGGAGGAAACCCACGCAGGCACAGGGAGAACATGCAAACTCCAGGCAGGTAGTGTCGTGATTGGGATTCAAACCAGCGACCTTTTTTACTGCTAGGCGAGAGTTCTAACCACTTCATCACTGTGCCGCTCAATGTCTTCTGCCATCCTCTGTTATGATTGGATGCCCGATAGGTGTCCAATCACAGCGTCTGTTGTTTCAGCCAATCAGGTGACAGGTAACAGATCCGAGCACCTGATTGGCGGAAAAGCGGTTTAGTGTTAGAAAAGCGACTGAATATTCGCTTTTCTAACACAGCTGAGTGACCTGCGAGCGCCCAGCATGGCGCTCGCAGGTCACCTTTTTTGACGCCTATTAGAGCCAATGGCTCTAATCAGGTACTTCAAAAACACCCCCGCTGCTGTAATTCAGGCGCCTGGGGCCTGAAAAGGGGCCGGACACCTGAATAGGGGGTGGCAGTAGCGGCCATCGATGAATCTACCTATTGGTGCTAGAGGAGGGCAGCTGGAGAAAGGGGGGAGGCGTCCTTATGGACGCAACGCCACTGGGGGGGATAGCAAATTTACACTGTTATACAAGCTGTACACTCACTACTTTACATTGTAGACAAGTGTCATTTCTTCAGTGTTGTCACATGAAAAGATAGAAGAAAAGATTTACAGAAATGTGAGGGGTGTACTTACTTTTGTGAGATACTGTTTATACATTACCGTTTTCTCCCTCCTGAAATATCTTTATTAACTTTCCTCAACATCATTGACATGTTCAACAGATTGTTCAGACAAGTTAGAGACTAACCACCATATTTTATTTTTTTTTTTAGGGCTTCTCCTAAGTTTCTATTATTATTGATACTCCCAGAGGTCTCCAAACTACGGCCCTCCAGTTGTTCAGGAACTACAATTCCCATCATGCCCAGCCATGTCTGTGAATGTCAGAGTTTTACAATGCCTCATGGGACGTGTAGTTCCTCAACAGCTGGAGGGCCGTAGTTTGGAGATCCCTGCGTCTAACGTCTCCATTCCTCGGCTCCCTCGTAGGGCACTGACTAGGCTGGCACCTCTCCCGCTGCCCGTCCTTGATTTAGACGTACTTCATGTTGGGATTAATGACACGTATTTGTCACAGTTGACGATGCCAGCTGCTACAAAAAAGAATTTGCCCTGAGGGGCCCCCAATATTGGAAGTTCCACCCCTCAGGGGGGTAACGTTCCTGCAGCTGGTTACATGGGGTACGCCAGGCAGCGCAGTGAAGGTGTTCAGTGACAGGTATGAAGGTTGGCCGTGCGTAAAGTTGCCAGTTTTATTTTTTTTTCCCCCTACCTTGCTCATGTAAGCACCTCTGGGAGGGGGGGGGGGGAGGGCACGTAGCATAACATGACTCCAATATTGCTGTAAACCAACATCGCTAGTCGCTAACAACAAAAAACAAAACTTTGGTCTTGTCTCCATCGAGGTGCACGTCCCAGCCTACCCTATGGAGGAGAAGAGCGGCCTCCCTTCCCTTCAGGCACAGCCGCCCAGCTCATGATGACACCTCTGCTGCTGCTGCAAGATGATTGCTAATGTAACAGCTGCTTTGATGGATGGGAGCTGGGAGATGACCTGGGGGGCCAATTTCATGCACAGAGTTAACCCTCACTGTCTGCTGGGAAGGTTTTGGAGGCGACAAATCTCTTACAGATGTGAGATGTTCTGAGTGAGATGGAATGAGAAAAAAAAAAACTTTCAACATTTCGGGAGACTCCTGCTAATATTTTTGGATATTTGCAGGTTGCGTCGCTCTTGCTGCCAGATTCCTTATGGCCAATACAAAAATTCATAACTGGAAGTCAGGCAATTAGGAGCATTTGCCCAAAGGGTGTGTGTGGTTTGGTAGTTGTAAGAAAATTGTGATGGGGTCTTTGACCTCTGTTTCCCTCTAATTAGTAATCTCGCTTGTAAGGATTCTGGCTGGATTTGATCCCGTGACTGTGGATTTAGCCTTTATCCCTCCTTGGCGTTTTCCTATTATTTCTTGGCCTTTGTCCATGTCCCTGCCCAATGCACACCTGTAGCTCACGCGATCAACCGATGAATATACACTCTATATGGCCAAATATATATGGAGACTTCTCCAAATCATGGAGTTCAGATGTCCACAGTGAAGGGTCTTGTTAATACTCCATCGTATAAAGACATTGTAGACAATTGTGCTCTTCCTACTTTGTGATAACAGTGGAAGACCCTTTTCTGTTCCAGCATGACTGTGTCCCAGTTTGGTATGGAAGAACTGGAGTGTCCTGCACAAAGCCCCGACCCTAACCCTACTAAAACACCTTTGGGATGAATTGGAATACCGATGGTGAGCCAGGTCTTCTCATCCAACTAAATGACCTCAGCCCTACTGGACACCTATGGGATGAATTGGAATACCGATGATGAGACAGGTGATCTCATCTAACTGACCTCAACCCTTCTGAACACCTTTGGGGTGATTTGGAACACCTAAAGTGAGACAGATCATCTCATCCAACTATCTGACCTCAAATCAATGAAACACCTTTGGAAGGAATTGGAACACCGATGGTGAGCCAGGTCTTCTCATCTTGCTACCTGATTTCAACCCTACTGAACACCTTTGGGCTGAATCGAAACACAGATGGTGAGCCAGGTCTTCTCAACCCTTCTGAACACCTTTTTGGGGTGAATTGGAACACCTATGGCGAGACAGATCATCTCATCCAACTATCTGACCTCAAATCAACGAAACACCTTTGGGAGGAATTGTAACACCGATGGTGAGCCAGGTCTTCTCATCCAACTAACTGACCTCAACCCTACTGGACACCTATGGGATGAATCGGAATACCGATGATGATACAGGTCATCTCATCTAACTGACCTCAACCCTTCTGAACACCTTTGGGGTGAATTGGAACACCTATAGTGAGACAGATCATCTCATCGAACTATCTGACCTCAAATCAATGAAACACCTTTGGGAGTAATTGGAACACCGATGGTGAGCCAGGTCTTCTCATCCTGCTACCTGATTTCAACCCTACTGAACACCTTTGGGCTGAATCGAAACACAGATGGTGAGCCAGGTCTTCTCATCCAACTAACTGACCTCAACCCTTCTGAACACCTTTTGGGGTGAATTGGAACACCTATGGCGAGACAGATCATCTCATCCAACTATCTGACCTCAAATCAACGAAACACCTTTGGGAGGAATTGTAACACCGATGGTGAGCCAGATCTTCTCGTCCTGCTACCTGATCTCAACCCTACTGAACACCTTTGGGCTGAATCGAAACACAGATGGTAAGCCAGGTCTTCTCATTCTGCTTAGGGACGCTGTGGTGACTGGATTGTCCAAAGGATGGATGGATGGCTGTGTTCACAAACTCCTCAAGCAGCTGCCGACAGGTTGCATGGAAGACGCTCACTGTCTCCGAAGGCCAGCTGGCCAGAACAGAGCTGAAACCACCTCCACCACCGCGAGGCAAAGGAAGTAGAACATTCAATTTGTTGCAAAGATGTTCTGTAGTGTTGAGGTCAGGGCTCTGTGTAGGACACTCGAGTTCCTCCACACCAAACTGGTCACACCATGTCTTTATGGAGCTAGCTTTGTACACGGGGGGAGGGCACAGTCATGATGGAAGAGAAAAGGGTCTTCACCAAGGGTTACCACAAGACTGGAAGAGCATATTTGTCTACAATGTGCATAAAGCAGCTAGTCTCTGCCAGTCTATGGAAAATATGAAGACCGGTGGCTTGTCTGTGCATGCATGAGACCCTGAGCTGGTACCAGTTTCTATAGACTGGCAAAGCCTTGATGGTTTCTATTTGTTTGTTTGTGTGTGTGTGTGTGGGGGGGGGGGGGGGATTAGGAGAAGCACAGGCACACTGCGGGTCTCTGCCAGATTTACAAAAGCTGACAGAGCCAAGTGGTGTGTCTGCGCATGCCTGAGATCCCACATATCTCTGCTTGGTCTGTAGGCTGGCAGAGACCTGCAGCTTTATTTGCATGCTTAAGGGGACTCTTGCGCATGAGCAGACATGCCAAGGCTCTCTGCCAGGCCCCATAAACCTGTGGTGTGCCCTAAACATGCACAAGCTGTCACGCTGAAATAATGGATATGTCATGCCTGCCTAGGTGAGGATTCAGAAAGTGAAAAATTATAAACTAAAAAAAAAAAAATGTGTAAGAGGGAGGGGGGAGGAACAAGACAAGAGGAAGTCGTATCCTTGGGTGAAGGTCTGCTTTATTTCTAAATGTTAAGGCCTCGTGCATGCTAGACGTAATAAGAACACCAGTAGTGTTAGCTGTAGAACGCCTCGTTAAAAACCGCAAGTTGTGACGCGTTTTGCCACATTTTTCCATTAGCGTTTTGCCACGTTTGCGTTTTTTTTTTAGCAAAACTATACTCCCACAAAAGCTTGAAGCTCAAAATTACGTCAGATAGCCGCATTTTGCCACATTTTACCACGTTTAACAGAGTTTTTACAGCTGAAAAACTTCTCTTCCACTCAGTGTCCATCAGGGCAGCCTATCAGTGCCCATCAGTGTTGTCAATCGGTGCCCATTAGGGCTGCTTATTAGTGCCTGCCTATCAGTGCTGCCTCATCATTGCTTGCCAGTGCTGCCAATCAGTGCCCATCAGTGCTGGCCATCAGTGTCACCTATCAGTACCGCCTCATCAGTGCCCATCAGTGCAGCCCCATTAGCACACATCAGTGAAGGTGCCCGCCAGGGCTGCCAATCACTGCCCATCAGTGCTGCTCATCAGTTCCCGCCTATCAGTGCTGCCTCGTCAGTGCCCGCCAGAGCTGCCTCATCAGTGCAGCCCATCAGTGCTGCCAATCACTGCCCATCAGTGCTGCTTACCAGTGCCCGCCAGAGTTGCCTCATCAGTGCAGCCCATCAGTGCTGTCAATCAGTGCCCATCAGCACTGCCTATCAGTGCCGCCTCATCAGTGCAGCCCCATTAGCACACATCAGTGAAGGAGAAAAGTTACCTATTTGCAAAATTTTATAACAAAGTTTTCTTTTTTTTTTTTTTTTGGTCTTTTTTTCGTATATTTAGCAAAAAAAAAAATAAAAAGCCCCAGTGGTGATTAAATACCACCTAAAACAAGCTCTATTTGTGTGAAAAAAATGACAAAAATGTCATATGGGTACAGTGTTGTATGACCACGCAACTGTCATTCACAGTGTGACACCGCTCAAAGCTGAACATTGGCCTGGGCAGGAAGGGGGTAAAAGTGCCTGGTAGGCAAGTGGTTAAAAGAAATATATATTAATATGTCTGGAAAGAGTTAACAAGTAATTTTGGGTCTGAGCTGATTTGTATTTGCAGGGATTACCAGCATAAGTACAGATGTTATTTTTTTTTTTTTTTCCTTTTTTCTTTTCCTCCGAATGTAAGATGATTAAAAACTCTCCACCTCTTCTGCATAGCTCAGCGGGTTTCTCCATCTCTCTCTCTCTGCCCCGCACACAGACCTCGGCGCTCTGCGCAGCATGCCGATACACGGTGCAGACAAGAACCCGGCGTGCCTGCACGCGGTGGGGAAAAAAAAAATCACATCGCGTTTTAATATCAGACTCTGAGCGATCGCATTCACCTGTCACAACCCACCGCTGATCGTCACGGCTCATTTAGCGACAGCAGAGGAGAATCTGAGCATTGAAAATGCGAATGAAGTTCATCTATCTTTGCTGTAAAAAAAAAAAAAAAAAACACAAAAGAAAAAGTTGCTCGGCTGCATTTCCACGTCGGTGGGAAAAAGGTAAAATAAAAATGTAAAGCGCCAGTACAAAAATAACAATCACAGACCCAAAAAAAAAAAAAAAAAGGAAACAAAAACGCAAAAGAACACCAAATTAGATCAACAACACTACAGCAAATACGCCTAAAATCACACCCTGTATATACAGTAAATGGGAGAAAGAAGATCTTTTTTTTTTTATTTTTTTTTTTCTTGAGCAAATTTTAACAAAACCTGCGATCTCTGAGTCTTAGGTATAGTATAGTCAGGACTGCTGATAAGGCAGTACAGCCGGTGTTCTGCCATATACTGTCCTCGTATCAGATAGTGTCCGCCTCGTACTGCGCAGGCGCAGCGCCTGCGCAGTACGGAGGAGCAGGAGATGCCGAAAATGCCCGAAGTTGATCAGCTGACCATCAGCTGTACACGGCGCTCGGGCACCTGTTAGCGATGGCTCGCTTCGCTCGCCACGCTTCGGGCACGGCCTCGCTGCGCTCGGCAAATATTTATTCTAACTCTATGTCCACTTGGATAGTAGGGAATGATCCTGGACATAGGGTAAGAATAAATGCGCAGGCGCCGTGTACAGCTGACGATCAGCTGTTGAACTTCGGAGACTTTCGGCGTCTCTTTTGTCCTCCGTACTGCGCCTGCGCAGTACAGGGAGGACACTATATGATAGGGGACTGAATTCGATAAGACACCGGCTCTACTGTACTGGGCCCGGGCCTTATCAGTTCAAAAGGGGGGGGGGTGGGCCTTATCAGTTCAAAAGGGGGGGCCGGGCCTCATCAGTTCAAAAGGGAGGGGCCCGGGCCTCATCAGTTCAAAAGGGAGGGGCCCGGGCCTCATCAGTTCAAAAGGGGGGGCCTCATCAGTTCAAAAGGGGGGGCCTCATCAGTTCAAAAGGGGGGGCCTCATCAGTTCAAAAGGGGGGGCCTCATCAGTTCAAAAGGGCGGCCTCATCAGTTCAAAAGGGGGGGCCCGGGCCTCACCAGTTCAAAAGGGGGGGCCCGGGCCTCATCAGTTCAAAAAGTGGGGCCTCATCAGTTCAAAAGGGCGGCCTCATCAGTCCAAAAGGGGGGGCCCAAGCCCCTGCCGAGCAGAGGGGCCGGCTGTACTGTCTTATTGCTGACTCTTGTGCAGTGCTGCCGGCTTCTACTTTTTTTTCGTGAAATGGAAAGGTTTCCCCATAGGATTTCATTGCCTCTCGTGGGCCTTTGGGGTGGTCGCTTCATGTGCACCCCTTCCGCTCCGCGCAGTGAGGCAGGAATGCTCACCGCACCAGTCGGATCCCTTGGCAGCTCCTAGGCACAGCAAATCAGGAGGCTTTTTTTTTTGCTCAGCTGTCAGTGGTAAATATATTTTAACTACAATAACTGTTTGCAGAAGTATCAATATATATTGTCTTTGATAGTATTGTTTCTTTAAATGATCTCAATGTTACAATGTATTTCCTTTTTCCTTTTGAAGTTTCTCCCTCTGTATTCCCCCAGAAGAAGACCTCTACTCGTAGGGTCGAAACGCGTCAGTCTTGGGGAGCATAGTATGACCATTTTTTGTATATCATGCTATGTTTTTCTATGTGCAGTCATGGCTGTGTTATCATGTACATGTTTTAGCTTCATGTCCAGAGCTCGTGTTAATACATTAATATCCTCTTTGTATTTTTACTCAATAAAATTTACATATTCTAAGAGAGAAATAAAAACCTCTCTGAATACATTTTTGCTGGCAATAACACCCCATGGGGAAACCTTTCCAATTCATGTATATTCGGGGTGAGCAGCGCCTTTGATCTCATTAATGTCCTTGCCTTTCCTTTCTACTTTTCTTTTCTTCCTCCGTCTGCACTAGTATCTGCGCCCCCTGCTGTCTGGGACCCATGTGCCCCTTTCCTCCATGACTAGGCTCCGGGGGGGGGGCGGAGTGAAATGCATTGGGGCGTGGCCTGGTCGGAGTCCAGGGTGAGGTTGGCACTCCACTCAGCTCTCTAGGACATCTTAGATGTGCAACTTCCGGGGGCTACCCCTTTTTCTCTTGCCCCTTTGCCCTCCTCTCCTCTCCTGCCGGCAGCTGCCGAGGGCACAAGGTGGGTTGTTTCAGGATGGTAAGTGGGGGGGGCACTCCATCCTGACTGAACACACCACCCTGAATAAACAAAGTCAGTGATCAGTAACCCCCGGTCTTGTTTTTTCCCCTCCGGTGGCCGGTGTTCTAGCCAATTCATCAAGATTTCCAATGACGTCACTTCCACTAACCGTAAACCGTCATTAATTGGAGATTTCGGTGACTTGCCATTTTTACACAACAGCGGCAAGCGTGTACACTCCGGTACATGAAGACTTTGCTGTTTTGACACAACAGCGAGTAACGAGGAAAAATGTTGTCGCTTCGGAGGCGGCCATTTTGTTGGTTAGTATCGGAGCGGACTAACATAACGTGTACCGGAGTGTATTGTGTCCAAAACAGCAAGTCGTCGAAATCTGCAATTGCTGGCGGTTTTCAGTAACCGGAAGTGACGTCACTGGAGATCCTGATGAATTGGCTATTTTGACAAGCCCCGGCTTTCAGAAAGAAAAGTGATCCTGGTGGAGGATTCACCGCGAGATCACTTTACTAGGCGGCCGCTGCAGTCTGGACGTTTTCAAACTTACCGGAGTCGTCTGTAAGCCTGGAACCGATCCGATGTGGCCGATGGCTAGGCAGGAAGCCGAGTGAGAGCAAGATGGGCCCTCCACTGTACTCTATGCCCTTGGAGGACTGGAGAGACCCCTGACATCATTTCCGGTTCTCGGGGTTTTCTTCTTAACCGCTTTAAGACCAGCCCCCCGTCAGACTGCGGCAGGTTGGCTCTCCTGGCCAAATCGCTGTAGGTGTACGTCGTGTGCTTTAAGAGCGATAGGGGGCGCGCGCGAAGGCGGAGCCGATACGCGTGGCCGACGGCCACTACGTCCGCCGGCCACCCGCAATCGCTCCACAGAGAGCCAGAACGGGGATCTGTCAATGTAAACAGACAGATCCCCGTTCTGACAGGGGAGTAGAGAGAGATCGTCTGTTCCTAGTGATTAGGAATAGCGATTTCTCTCCTCCTCCAGTCAGTCCCACCCCCTCCCCCCCACAGTTAGAAACACCTCCCAGGGAACACATTTAACCCTCTTGATCGCCCCCTAGTGTTAACTCCTTCCCTGCCAGTGACATTTACACAGTAATCAGTGCATTTTTTATAAGTCCCAAAAATGTGTCAAAGGTGTCTGCCGCAATGTCGCAGTCCCGCAAAAAAAAAAAAAAAAAAAAAAAAAAAAAAAAAAATCGCTGATCACCACTATTACTAGTAAAAAATAAAAAATAACAACTTTTGCGCAAACCAATCAATGTACACTTATTACGATTTTGTGATTTTTTTTTTTTCTTTCTTTTTTTATGTAGAAGAATACATATCGGCCTAAACTGATGAAGACGTTTTTTTGTTTTTTTTTAATTACTTTTTGGATATTTATTATAGCATAAAGTCAAAATTCTTGGTGTTTTTTTTTTTTCTTTTCTTTTTTTTTTGTTTATAGCGCAAAAAAAAAAAAAAAAAAAATGCAGAGGTGATCAAATGCCACCAAAAGAAAGCTCTATTTGTGGGAAACACAGGGCGTCAATTTTGTTTGGGTACAGCATCGCACGACCATGTAGTTGTCAGTTAAAGCGACGCAGCGCCGTATCGCAAAAAAAAATGGCTCGGTCATTAAGGGGGCAAAGCCTTCTGGGGCTGAAGTGGTTAATCCACTTTTAAACCTTACTGTGTATACTGTATATATGTGTGTATATATATATAGTAAATAATAAAGTAAATAATAAATAAAGTAGATAAAATATATAATATTATAATATATATATTTTGTAATAGTATATATTTTATTTACCGTACTTTATTTATTATTTACTATATATATATATATATATATATATATATATATATATATATATATATATATATAAATTTCAGAAATTTTTACAAATTTCAGATAAGTTTTCGTCCTAACTTTATTTTGGATTTGTTACTATTGTGTTTATGGAAATTTGGACCCATCCGAATAATGAAACTTTTGTCTGAATTTCTGTTTGTGAAACAAACGTCCAGCACACGTCTAGCTTCCCGCTTCCTCCAAGTTCTAAGCGCGATTGTTCCGTATAACGTAGACATTTCTTCACGCGGTAATAACCGACCCGGCGTCGGATCCGTCCCGGACTTCTAAAAACAATAATTTTAACCGAATTGCTTGCCAAACGCTGTTGCGTCACTGTGCAGTTAGTGACTGGACCCCCTGCGCTGCTCCTGAGCCCCACAGCAGACGCGCGGCCTCCGTTGCGCCCCCCCGAGACGCAGTTTGGGCAGATGCAACGCGTAAAACTGAAGCTTCTAATGGCTTAAAAGGAGGGGAAAAAAAAAAGTTGAAATGACATCCACAGAGAGGAGCAGATTTTTTTTTTCCCTTTTCCGTATTCGGAGAGTTGTTTACCATGGGAGGAGGAGGAGGCGCGCCGTGCCAAAGTCAAGGACTGAATGTCCCTTTTGGCAGCACAGCCACATAAAATTCAGCTAAATGAAGCAGTCGCTGAAACGGGATCTTTGCCGGGGCCGAGGGTGCTGTCACCGGGGTCAACCCCATCCTCTGGCTGACCCACAAAGACCGGCGGCTCATGCTAGGTCCGGACGCCGGAGGGGGGGGGGGGGGGACAGCCCAGCCTTCCCAAATCACGCCAACGACGGGGGGGCTCTCTGCGGCTCCCATCAGTCTTGTCTTACATTGGTAAATATTCACTTTTTCCAGGGTAGCCGAGATGGCCAATGAGCTCGCAAATCCCAGGAAACTGCTGCGAAATGCATAAGCAGATTGACCCGTGCCACCCGCCCTGGCTGGAAATAAATTTAGCTGCTTCCATTAAAGCCGGACTCCGGGCCAAACGCACAACTGAGAGTAAACCCCGGTGCTTTCCTGCGCAGGGCAAGACGCAGAGATCCCCCAAACTGCCAAAGCAGCTGCACATACTTACCTATTCCTCCATCCGCTGCCGCCACGTCTAACCGCAGATCTGGGAAGCCTTTTGCTGCCAGAGCCATTTTTGCATTTTTTTTTTTTGCACACGTTTCAAAAAAAATAACTTTAGGCCTGAAGGTTACTTAAAGCGGAGTTCCACCCAAAAATTGAACGTCTGCTTTAAGTG
The DNA here is from genome assembly GCF_042186555.1 of Aquarana catesbeiana. Classification (NCBI taxonomy): domain Eukaryota; kingdom Metazoa; phylum Chordata; class Amphibia; order Anura; family Ranidae; genus Aquarana; species Aquarana catesbeiana. The sequence goes on along the minus strand of NC_133335.1, from coordinate 232,058,469 downwards.
CAGATGACCTCCTGATTTGGCATGTCATTTTTTTGGGGGGGGCGGGTACCTTGTTTTTACGGGCACCCAGCTTCCACTTCCGCCCCTGGCTCTGTGGTGCCAGAAGGAAGTTCACCTCTCTCCCCCCCCCCCCCCCCCTCCCTCCAATCTTTTGGGACACCTCACAGGTCCCAGAAGATCGCCCAGGCCAATCACAGCGCGCAGCGCGTCTCGTGCGTGCTGTGAAGCCACGGCCAGGCGCCCACTGTTAGAATGCTGGCTAAATGGAATAGGCTGCGCTGCTTAAAGGGGTTGTAAAGGTAAAATTTTTTTTTTTTTAAATAACAAACATGTTATACTTACCTTCACTGTGCAGCTCGTTCTGCACAGAGTGGCCCCGAACCTGGTCTTCTGGGGTCCCTCGGCGGCTGTTTCAGCTCCTCCCTGCAAGCATTAACCACCTTAATGCGAGCTCCCTCGCATGGTGGTTAGTGCTTGCGGGCACGCTCCCGTGATACAGCCGGCGGCTATAGCCGCTCACTGTATCACTCGGCCCCGCCCCCCAGCGCGCCGCGTCATTGGATGTGATTGACAGCAGCGCGAGCCAATGGCTGCGCTGCTTCCAATCCATCCACTGTAGCCAATCAGCGGCCAGGGTGAGCGGAGGAATAGATGTCGGGAACGAGAAGCTGACTTTCGAGGCGTCAGGTAAGTAAAACGGGGGGGCTGGGGGCGGCGGTATTGTCAGAAGTTTTTTCACCTTAATGCATAGAATGCATTAAGGTGAAAAAATTTTTACCTTTACAACCCCTTTAATAGGTGAACGTGATTATAACAGGTGAGTATAACCATGCCAAGAACATTCCTGGTGATAAACAACACTCAAAATGGATGAAAAATGCATACAAAAAAAAACAAATAAAGTGAATATTGTTAAAACAATGTAGACTAAACTCCACAAACTGCACGATTCATGGTGAATGAATAAAACAGTGGAAACTCAGAATCGAGGACCATGTAATGCTGCAAAGTCCATACTTTCAAATAACAGTCCTTATGAGAGAAATAACTTTTTGGTAAGGGAAGAAAGCACCAATCTTGATACAGAGTGAGGCATGCACAAACATATCTCCCTGGGGAGCGTGGTGATATAGGAAGTTCCTCCACCTCAGACAAAAACGCCCCTTACCAGATGGTTAGATCTCCTGTCACAGAGATCGTGCAAGCGAGTGGCTGTGTCCCCCAGCCACTGGGTCTCTGCAAGGTTGCCACTCTGAAGTTCACAGGATTGGGGTATTAGTGCTCAAATCCCAAAAATAGAAAGAGAGATGCTCCATAGCGTAATACAGTTAAGCTTTATTAAAATAAAGGATATAAGAAATGCACTTACAGTGTAAAAACGTCTTAAAAACAATGCAAGCCGGCCGGCTCTCAGATGCTGCCCGTGTCTTCCGGGGATCAGCGTGGTATGGTGGTGACGTCAGCACGCCGCTCCTCCCTACGCCGTTTCGACAAATCTGTCGTCTTCCTGTCGTCTTTGTCGAAACGGCGTAGGGAGGAGCGGCGTGCTGACGTCACCACCATACCACGCTGATTCCGACAACTTTGTGTGACCGTGTGTATGCAAGACAAGTTTGAGCCAACATCTGTCAGAAAAAAATCCTAGGATTTTGTTGTCGGAATGTCCGAACAAAGTCCGACCGTGTGTACGGGGCATAAGTCCGTAGGGTTCAATATTGAGTTGGCTCCGCCCTTTGCCGCTATAACAGCTTCAACTCTTCTGGGAAGGCCGTCCACAAGGTTTAGGAGGGTGTCTATGGGAATGTTTGACCAGCCTTCCAGAAGCGCATTTGTGAGGTCAGGCACTGATGTTGGATGAGAAGGCCTGGCTCGCATTCTCCACTCTAATTCATCCCAAAGGTGTGCCCCATCAAATGCTGCCAGTGTGCCCCCCGCCCACGTCTGTACTTACCCTGTCTCGGTGGAACAGCTCCTCGATGTCTTCTCCCGTCCTCTCTTCCTGTCCTCTGCTAGGCGTCCAATCACAGAGCCTGACGTTTCAGCCAATCGGGTGACAGGTAACAGATCCGAGCACCTGGGTTGAGGTGAGGACTCTGTGCAGGCCAGTCAAGCGCCTCCACCCCAAACTCGCTCATCTATGTCTTTATGGACCTTGCTTTGTGCACTGGTCCAAATCATTTGGTGGAGGGGGGATTATGGTGTGGGGGTTGTTTTTCAGGGGTTGGGCTTGGCCTCTTAGTTCCAGTGAAGGGAACTCTTAAGGCGTCAGCATACCAAGACATTTTGGACAATTTGGGGACGGCCCCTTCCTGTTCCAACATGATTGCCCACCAGTGCACAAAGCAAGGTCCATAAAGACATGGATGAGCGAGTTTGGGGTGGAGGAATTTGACTGGTCTGCCCTCAACCTGATAGAACACCTTTGGGATGAATCAGAGTGGAGACTGCGAGCCAGGCCTTTTCATCCAACATCAGTGCCTGACCACACAAATGCTCTTCTGGAAGAATGGTCAAACATTCCCATAGACACACTCCTAAACCTTGTGGACGGCCTTCCCAGAAGAGTTGAAGCTGTTATAGCTGCAAAGGGTGGGCCAACTCAATATTGAACCTTACGGACTAAGACTGGGAGGCCATTAAAGTTCATGTGCGTGTAAAGGCAGGCGTCCAAATACTTTTGATAATATAGTGTGTCTATAATATTGTATGTACACTGCTACTTTAAAGGCGACGTCCCTGAAAGGAACTCCAGTGGGTGTCCCCTTTATGTTGACAATATAGTGTGTGTATATATATATATATATATATATATTAGAATAAAACAATCATAATAAAATAGTAAAGAAAAAAAATGTAAATTATATAATACAATAATAAAAATGTGAATAATAAAATAAATAATAATAAAATAGTAATCCCAATACTTTTGGTAATATAGTGTATGCTGTGCAGTCCTTGGACCTCAGCAGCCAGTAGCGTGTTCCCAATTTCATATTGTCTTCTGCAGCATATCCCCAGCCAATAATGTATCTTGTCCTCACTCTCTGACCCTCATTTCCTCTATTAGGTCTGCAGTCTCTGACAGTCCTGTCAAGCATTACATACAGTATACTGAACATTATGTGCGGTTCTTTGGTGAATTCAGGGGCCGCATTTGAGGCCCTCTTTGGCTCATAAGTTTACAAACACTGCCGTAGAGAGAATAAATTAGTGGTAGTTCCAACACGCAACAGTTTATGAAAGGCAAAACTTAAGTAAAAGTTAATTTTAGGTCACAAAAATGCAATAAATTACCCAATTTTTTTTTTTTTGGTAAAATATAAAAAATGAGGTTGTACCGAGTAAATAAATACTGAACACGTCAAGCCTTAAAATTGTGTGTGCCCATGAAATGGCAACAGACTTTAGGATCCTATGTTTTCCATAGGTGACACTCTAACCCTTTCGCTACCAGAGCGGTTTTTGCATTTTTTTTGCACATGTTTAAAAAAAAAAAAAGAGTTTAAGGACCGTTTTAGGCCTGAAGATTACTTTAAACCCCGAAAATACTATATATTTTCTGAAAGCAGAGATCCTGGAGAATAAAATAGTGGTAGTTCCAATTTTTTATGTCACACAATATTAGTGCAACGGTTTATTAAACACAAAATTTAAGTCAAATATACACCTAAAGTTAATTTTTCTGTCACAAAAACACAATAAATTACCTTTTTTATTTTGGTAAACTGTAAAAAAAAAAAAAAAAAAATTAGGGTCACCTTGAGTGCTTAGCTACCCAACATGTCAAACCTTAAAATTGTGTGCGGCTGTGAAACATCGACAAACTTCAGTACCCTATATTTTCCATAGGCAATGCTTTAAAAGGCCCCTATAGGTCATCAGTTTAGACATAAACTAGAATTATTGCTCTCACTCGAGTGTATGCAGCAATATGTAACGTGTAGCCAATAAATCTAATGGGGTGCAGATCGTGCTTCATTCGTTTCTTCCCTGGCCAGACTGGCTGGGGACAATGACACATGGGACCCGGAAATTATGTTTTACATGAGGCTTCCAGGTCAATAGCAGGAAGGGGGGCCACCTCAAGACCAAAGGCCACCTCAGGACCAAAGGCCACCTCAGGACCAAAGGCCACCTCAAGACCAAAGGCCACCTCAAGACCAAAGGCCACCTCAGGACCAAAGGCCACCTCAAGACCAAAGGCCACCTCAAGACCAAAGGCCACCTCAAGACCAAAGGCCACCTCAAGACCAAAGGCCACCTCAGGACCAAAAGCCACCTTAAGACCAAAAGCCACCTCAAGACCAAAAAATGCAGAGTTTTGCCCATTGGGACTTTAGATGAAGTGCCACACAGCCAGTAATAAAAACATAGTACAGGTTTTTTGAGTATATCCCAGCAATAGAACTGGGAAAAGGTGTCATAATGCCAAACAGTTGGCCCAAATATACAAATTCATTACAAGGTTACATACAGTAGTCAGATAGTCCATGGTAAATGTGTCATAGCATCTATGGTGACCCTACGCGTTTCATGAGTTCAGTCTCACTCTTCAGGGGTTGATGCATAGACATAATCTATAAAAGTAAAATGGTTAAAAAAATATAACGTAGTAATGAACATGGAAATGTATCAGGTAGATTGAAATGTGGGAATCAAACTAAGGCATCCATACACACAGAGATGCAGGAAGCTGCATGCCAAAGTCCCACCGGCAGCCACCGGAGATGTCTGACCCGGGAGCTGTGGGTGAAGGATCCAAAATGGGCCAGCAGCGCAAAACAGGACAGATGGGAAAAATGGGCAAACAGAAACGTCCACCATGGCCTGCCAGGATGGTGGCTATATAAAAAAAAAGAGTGTATATGGGTGATGATGATGTGCACAATAAATTAAGAAAGAAAAAAAAATTATGAAAAGGTAAAAAAATGGTGAAAAAAATTTAAATAATGAATAAATGGCCAAAACCAACCAAATGGTACAATTGGGAATGGTGAAAGTGACCTGCACAGCTGAATTGAATGAGAATCCACATGTGAAACTAAGTATATGTGTTATAAAGTATAAAATGCAACTTGGTGAGGTAGTGACACCAATACATGGGAATACCCCAGTAGTGCAAGGTCAAATCAGGTCAAAAAAGTAAATATGTGTAATAAATAGGGGAGGTGGGGGAGGGTTTGTACCTACCAGGATAAAAATAATGCTGGCCAAAAATAGCGTGTGTCCAACCACCTGGGAGGCATTGCCTAGACTGGTGTCTGAGCGCTCCTATTTATAGCCCTGCAGGCCCATCACAAGATCCCTCCCAATGCCGGGTAGACGCCGCCCAGGGGGAGGGTGAGACAAACAAATTAACCCCACCATCCCTGGTCTCCATAGGGGAAAGGCCACCTCAAAACCAAAAGTCACCTCAAGACCAAAAGCCACCTCAAGACCAAAGGCTACCTCAAGACCAGAGGCCACCTCAAGACCAAAAGCCACCTAAAGACCACAGACCAACTCAAAACCAAACACCAACCTCTAACTAGCCATAGAGTTTAAGGGAATCACCATAGGGTGCCTCTTAGGCCTCGGTTATCTTTCATGCAGATTGAGAACCTTGTAACCTGAAAGTACTGTATATATTTTTTATACATTCTTTATTTTTCAAAAGAAACCTTAGGAAAGGTACATTACAGTTCAACGAGAAGGTGTAAAAGTAACCAACACATAGTGTATTTGCCGTGAGGATGAAATAATGCAGGAATACTACATGGATATGGGTTATGACAAGCATGCCATCCAATGAAGTCAAGTCAGTACGTACAGATAACATGGTGGAATGAGCATAACATAGTTCCCTTTGACACAGTTTTAGTGTGTTCTGATTTTACCTTATGTTTGATTTTTGACACAGGAATACTGGGTTTTTTGGTAGAGGGAGGTCTGTAAAATTTTGAACAATTGTGTGTATTTGTGTGCAAAAAGGCTGGGTAAGACCAGAAAATATGGAGTATATCACCTGGTTCCAGAAAGTATCTCCAGCAAGAGCTCAGTATAGAAGGGATGCAGTACCAGCGGGTCTCAATTTTGTACCCAGATTCCTGGTATTTATTACTGCTAGAAGACCGGTAGTAGGGCGTAAATATTTTGGATCTTACCACCGTTGAGAGAGGAGTTCGGAGGTTCTGTTCCCAGTGATCTAAGAAGTGGAGTGGGGTTTGAAATGTTTCTTTGTAGGTTAAGGATGGTGCATGCCACTCTTGACCAGTGGTTTGACATTCCTGTTCAAACTGAGTCATAGGATGTCGAAAAGGAGGGCATTGGGTAGGGACAATTGAGGGTCACTCCCAGCAAAGGAGCCAGTGGTATAAAGTCAGGATCTTGTAACATATGTTCAGCTGTCCAAGCCAAGATAAGAGTTTTTGAGGTGCCCACATTTTGTATCCCCTGACATAGAGAGTTAAATGCCTTGCTGTACAGGACAGAAATGAATTTGGGGTTTCCGAACACATTCAATAGAGAGGGGGAAAAAGGATTGTGAGATACCATAGACCAGCCATTCTCAACCAGGGTTCCTTGAGCCCTAGGATTTATCTTGGGCTAGGGATTCCTTGAGTTCTGGCTAACTGACCTCCCATTTGATGGTGCTTGCATGGTTCCAGGTCCAATGCCACTTGGTAGAGCCAGCTACATGACTGCAAGGGTGTCATTCTGGCCAACCTGTAAAGAGGCACTCCTCCCACTAACCACCAAGAGTGTAAGGGATATTTTACCAATAACATCCAAAGAACTAATCTTACCAGGGGCTCTCTGAAACTCAAAAAGTATTTTAACGGTTACTCTGGGATAAACGGGTTGAGAAAGGATGCTAAAGACAGTGAATGCATGATTGGCAGATACACCAGGTTGGTGCTATGGTTGGGTATTTATAAAAGGTCCAAGGCTGGGAGCTCAGTTCCCCACAGTAGTGGGGAGGAAGAAATGACTTGTTCCATCACTATCCATTGCTTTGCTATGATTTGCCTGTTCCAGTTGAGTGCTCCCACCACATAATGAGCCTGATAGAGCCTAATATCATGTAGGGACATTCCACTGGACTTTTTCCATCTGTAGAGTGTGTTGTGTTTGATACAGGCAGATTTGAAGGTCCATACTGTTAGATTGAATAGACATGAAGTATGATAGGGGTATGTGGAGTGGAATAGTCCAAAGGAGATACTAGAATATGGGGTAATATGGTTTGTATGTGTATATTGCATCTTCCCGTCCATAGAAATACTTTGGTTCACCCACACCATCAGTTTGCTTCTAAAAGCTGCAAGATCAGGAGTAAAGCTAAGGGTGAAGAGTTTTCACAAGACCATTCAGTAGTAGGATTGCCTAGTACTTGACATCAGAAGGTACCCATTTAAAAGTAAATTTTATTTCGAGTCTGGTGGCATTTTTCCTTTCACTCACACCAATGATGGGGCACTATCCCTCCCACTGACCCCAATGATGGGGCACTATCCCTCCCACTGACCCCAAAGATGGGACACTATTTCTCCCACCAATGATGGGGCCCTATTCCTCCCACTGACACCAATGATGGGGCACTATTCCTCCCACTGACACCAATGATGGGGCACTATTCCTCCCACTAATACCAATGATGGGGCACTATTCCTCCCACTGACACCAATGATGGGACACTATTCCTCCCACTGACACCAATGATGGGACACTATTCCTCCCACTGACACCAATGATGGGACACTATTCCTCCCACTGACACCAATGATGGGACACTATTCCTCCCACTTACACCAATGATGGGGCACCATTCTCCCTAATGGTGACCACAGGGGCTATGTAATTTTTTACTCCCACGACCACTGAAAGCTGGGGCATTTTCTACTCTCATTGGCTACAGTCCAACCCCCTACCCCATCCAACGTCTGAAAGACAGTCAACTGGACCTTTGTACACAAAGTCTGGAGATCCCTGATTTATGGATTAACAGACAGGACATCCTGTGGATCGACTCACATTTTCCTAAAAGTTAAGTGTCCAATTCTACTTTACAGCAGAAGGGTCACCCACCCAACTCCCAAATCTTGGTGGGCCGTTGTGCGGATACATAAACAATGCACCCGGCCCCAACGGTCCTTTGAAAAACAGGGACACTTAGAGGCCAAAAACAGTTGAGTCTTTTTGATCAACAAGTACTGCTCTCCTATAGAACACTCCTGGTACACAATGTGCCATGCCGCTTTGTCCCAGCCACAGTGTTGGGCGTTCGCCATGCTCAGTGTGACGCCACCTGAACAAGAGGAACGTTTGGCCATGAGATGAAAGATGGAGTCCTTCTCCAAGCTAAAACAAAAAATCAGCATGGGACGATCCCGCCAGCAGAACCAGCGCCGTTCTTTTTCAATATAATCCACTGACAATGGACAAGCTTGCCCTGTTCCACCGAGCACGGAAGGCCCTCAAAGATATGTTTTAATTTCCTGCGTGGAACTTACATCTCTCCGAGTGGCTCCATCCGTACGAGTTTAATAACCCATCACCATGAGCAGCTTGTGGAGGTCCAGAGAAGAGGATTATTGTTCTCTTAGGGGCCCCAATGACAGCTGAAAAAAAAAAAAAAAAAAAAACGATATGCATTAGTCTTCAGAAAGCCTAAAAAATAATTTTATATTTAATTTTATATTTATTAAAATAGAAATTGTAAAAACTTTTTTTTATTTTCAAAGGTTACATCTAAAAAAACAAAACAAAAAAAAAAAAAACAACTGTACTGAAGGTGGAGGAGTTAACATGATGGAAAGCAACTATCATTTTCAGAAGGACAGAAATCAAAGTGCGTTTTTGTATTTGAGTGTATTTATATATACATTTATAATGAATATATTTAGGATTTATTATAGGCATTTATATAAAAGCACCAACAATTTATATAGCACTTTACATATTGTAGATTCACATCAGTCCCCCAAGGAGCTCACAAATCTAATTTATCTCACATATACGTAACACATAGTAGGGCCCATTTTTAGACAAGAGTAAATGACCCCAGCCATTATATTATTGTAGTCTTTGTTTGACTATTTTTCACTATGTTTCTTTACAAAACAAATAAAAAAAAAAAAAAAATGCGTCTCACAAAGGGCTGGTTTTTGGCACAAGAACAGGTCGAGGAATGGTTGAAAAGAGCTTCTGTAGCCATCGGGTGCCATATAAAGCCATTTTGCCTTCCCTATTAACTCCTTTACGATACATTTTGGAGAAACGAAAGCACTTCATTGTGTTTATTTTACTAAAAGTGTTTTTTTAATTCTTTTTATACATCTATATATATTATATCAAAAAGAACAGGCAGCTATAATGTTTTTTAAATTGTAAAATATTTATCAGCATCGTTGCCATAATGAATTCGAACACTCAATTTTAATTCCTACAGATGTGTACTAAAAAAAAAAAAAATTACGTTTTTTTAAACCGCATGTCTACTACAGATGATAATGGTTATGTATAATATATATATAATAAAACACATTTATAATATGAGTCTCTCTTTCACGCTAAAAAAAAATAATGAAAAAAAATACATACATATATATATATATATATATATATACATATATATATATATATATATATATATATATATACACATATATATATATATATATATATATATATATATATATATATATATATATATATATATATATATATATATATATATATATATATATATATATATATATATATATATATATATATATATATATATAAATAAACATACATACATACAGAATCTCACAAAAGTACACCCCTCACATTTTTGTAAATATTTTCTTCTATCTTTTCATGTGACAACACTGAAGAAATGACACTTTGCTACAATGTAAAGTAGTGAGTGTACAGCTTGTATAACAGTGTAAATTTGCTGTCCCCTCAAAATAACTCAACACACAGCCATTAATGTCTAAACCGCTGGGAACAAAAGTCAGTACACCCCTAAGTGAAAATGTCCAAATTGGGCCCAATTAGCCATTTTCCCTCCCTGGTGTCATGTGACTCGTTAGTGTTACAAGGTCTCAGGTGTGAATGGGGAGCAGGTGTGTTAAATTTGGTGTTATCGCTCTCACTCTCTCATACTGGTCACTGGAAGTTCAACATGGCACCTCATGGGAAAGAACTCTCTGAGGATCTGAAAAAAAGAATTGTTGCTCTACATAAAGATGGTCTAGGCTATAAGAAGATTGCCAAGACCCTGAAACTGAGCTGCAGCACGGTGGCCAAGACCATACAGCGGTTTAACAGGACATTTACAAAAATGTGAGGGGTGTACTCACTTTTGTGAGATACTGTATGTGTGTATATATATTAGATGTGTATATAGAGATATATGTATCTCTCTCTCTCTATATATATATATAGATATATATATCTATCTATCTATCCACACAAACACATACATACACGTTTGCAAAATGAGGCTTTAGACCCCTTTTTAAGCTGCTTTTTCCTGCCCTGGAGCAAAGGTGTCCAGGGGTGGGAAAGAAATGTCCTGTGTACATGAAGCTATAAACTGGGAGGATAATATGGACACTTTTTAATACGCGTTTTTCCTTGGTGCTGTGACTCACTATAAAAATATTGGTTTACTAAAGCATCCATTACCCTCCTTATTTCTTTAAGGAAGTCATTTGAGTGCCTATTAATACCTGTCTGATATATAAAATCAGATTAAACAGAAATAAGGGAGCTGTTTTTAAAGATTTGCATTCTGTTCATCCATTTCTGATATTTAAGGCCCCCCCAACCCCCCATACAACACAATTAGACGACCCCACCTTCTCTGTTACTGATAGACATGGAGGGATATAGCGGTGTCCTCTACTCCATCAGCCTGCTGAATAAACGACGGAAGAGCAGCTGCAGACTGGTGAGGTCACCTTTCTGCTCACTCTGATTCCCCCTCCTGTCAGCATGTCCACCGTCAGCACATTTGCATGCAGCACACCTGATTGGCTCCTGGTTCCGGCCCCCCCTCTCCCAGTCTGCTACATAGGGGATCACTAATATTGTCAAACTCAAGTTTTTGCACAGCTTGCATTTCAATATATAAAGTTTTTTTGATACATTGAGTTTGATAATTGATACAGATCTACATTATAAAAAAAAAAAAAAGACACAAAGTATCACTTTATAAATCAGAACATGAACAGGTTATATTCCTGGCTGCTCTTGGTTCCCACACGCGCCGCCCCTAGCTCTGCCTTATTACGCCGTTCTGGCGTGCTGCGCCAACGCTCATTTCTGGTGCAGTCGGCGAGGTGTTGCGGTTGGCAGAAGAAAATAACCCGAGATATGGAAAATAACTAGCAGTGATCATTCAGGAATGTAGAAATAAGAACACATGAAGTGACAGGAGACGTATTCCGATTTATTAAAAAATCCCGGTGGGGTGGCGTTCCCAGGGAAACGCGTCGGGGGGTCACGAAGGCCATCCACTGATCTCCATATGTGGTGCAGAAATGCCGGTTTCGTGTGCCGTCTCATTAGACGAGATTGCTTTTCGGAGCTTGAGCTGGCTTATACTTTTGTACCTGTTTTCAAGAATGTAACGGAATTAGTGCGCTATCAGTGATAAATAGCGCTGACTTATCACAAGTCGTCCTCAGTGAACCCCTGGGGGGGGGGGCAGGATCAGTAAGGAAAGGATGACACTACTCAGATAGGAGCCCCCTGGTGCATCCAAATCTGAGGCGCGCATCTCCGCGACCTCCTGGCGATCCTTGCACATTGCATCGTGGGAAATAAAAGGCAAGCCTGACCTTCCAAAATAAAAGATTTTACTCTTCTTTTGTTACTTTTAAATACCGCCCTATTCTCCTAATCTTTTAGGCCTGTGTGAGAAGCCTCAAGTGGAAGCTGCATTCTCTGTCTCCGCCCGGGGCAGTGATGTCACACCTAGGTGAAAAAAGCTTTGCTTTGCCATCCCAGGACCAGCACACCGAGTCCGAGAACAGCCGTTTCCATCGGAAGCTTCTCACAAAGGTATTCTGACGTCTTTTGGGTTAAAGTCGGATTCCACCTTTTGCAAAAGAAAAAAATAATATATGCAACCATTGCAACTGCAGTCAGTGGATCACGGGTGCAATGCTCTGGCTCCTGCAGACTATTCCTCCAGCTCCCAGTATGAACCCTCATTTACAGAGCTGGAGAAAATATCAATGGAATGCAAGTGTGGTGACGTCATCGCGCTTGTGCTCCATCGAGTCGCTCTACCGCGGTGGCATTAAAAACTTGTAGTCTCTCCATTGACAGATCTGTGGGAGCCACTAGGGGAAAAAATCCCCATAGGTGCAATGCTCTGGCTCCAGCAGACTATTCCTCCAGCCCCCAGTACGAACCCTCATTTACAGAGCTGGAGAAAATATCAATAGAATGCAAGTGTAGTGACGTCATCGCGCCTGTGCTCCATTGAGATCTACGAATCGCTCTGCCGCGGTGGCATTGGGAACTTGTAGTCTCTCCATTGACAGATCTGTGGGAGCCACTAGGGGAAAAAATCCCCATAGGTGCAATGCTCTGGCTCCTGCAGACTATTCGTCCAGCCCCCAGTACGAAGCCTCATTCACAGAGCTGGAGAAAATATCAATGGAATGCAAGTGTAGTGACGTCATCGCGCTTGTGCTCCATTGAGATCTACCAGTCGTTCTGCCGCGGTGGCATTGGGAACTTGTAGTCTCTCCATTGACAGATCTGTGGGAGCCAATAGGGGAAAAAATCCCCATAGGTGCAATGCTCTGGCTCCTGCAGAGTCTTCCTCTTACCGCAGGTGCAGATTTTCTCTTACAGAGCTGGAGGATATATCAATGGAATGCAAATGTGGTGACTCCATTGTGCTTGTGCACTATTGAACTTTACAAGTCCCTCTACAAAGGTGGAATATGGGACTAGTAGTCTCTCCATTGACAGATCTATGGGCGTCACCACGGGGCACTCCAGGGGGAAAAGCCCCATGGGCACAATGCTCTGGCTCCTGCAGACTTTACTCCCAGCCCCCAGTACGGACCTTCAGTTATGGAGCTGGAGGAAATATCAATAGAATACAAGTGTGGTGACGTCATTGCTCTTGTGCTCCACTGGGATCTACAAGTCCCCCTGCCACCGTGGAAGATGGGACTTGTAGTCTCTCCATTGACATATCTATGGGAGTCACCACGGGGCAGTCCAGGGGGCAAATCCCCATGGGCACAATGCTCTGGCTCCTGCAGACTTTTCCTCCAGTACAGACCTTCAGTTACTTAGCTGGGGGAAATCTCAATGGAATACAAGTGTGGTGACGTCATCGCACTTGTGCTCTACTGAGATCTAAAAGTCCCTCATCCACCGTGGAAGATGGGACTTGTAGTCTCTCTATTCACAGATCTGTCAGAGCCATGGGGTGCTCCAGGGGGGAAAATCCCCATGGGCGCAATCCTCTGGCTCATGCCGACTGTTCCTCCAGCCCCCAGTACGGACCTTCAGTTACTTAGCTCAAGGAAATTTCAATGGAATACAAGCGTGGTGACGTCATTGCACTTGTGCTCCACTGAGATCTAGAAGTCCCTCTGCCACTGTGGTAGATGAGAATTGTAGTCTCTCACACATCTGTTGAAGCCATGGGGTGCTGCAGGGGGAAAATCCCCATTGGTGAAGTGCTCTGGCACTTGCGGACTATTCCTCCAGCCCTCAGTACGGACTTTCAGTTATGGAGCTTGAAGAGCTATCAATGCAATACAAGTGTGGGTGAAGGGCTCGGAAGTGGATTGGTGGGAAACCTGGAAGTGAATAAGTGAGAGGCTCTGAAGTGGGTGGTTGAGGGTTCCAGAAGCAGCTAAGTGAGGGGACCAGAAGTGGATAGACGAGGGGTCCAAAATTGGTTGAGTGAGGGACCCAAGGGGGGAGTGGGTAAGGGGCCCAGAAGTGGATGAGTGAGAGGCCTGGAAGTGGATGGGTCAAGGGCCCAGAAGTCGGTGGGTAGGGGTCCCAGAACTGTGTGGTTCAGAGACCCAGAGGTGGATGGGTGAGGAGCCCAGGATTGGTTGACTTGAGTCATGGGCCCAGAACTGGGCGAGTGAAGGACCTAAGAGGGGGTGGGTGAGAGGAGCCCAGGATTGGTTGAATTATGGGCCCAGGACTGGGCGAGTGAAGAACCTAAGAGGGGGTGGGTGAGAGGGGCCCAGGATTGGTTGAATTATGGGCCCAGGACTGGGCGAGTGAAGGACCTAAGAGGGGGTGGGTGAGAGGGGCCCAGGATTGGTTGAATTATGGGCCCAGAACTGGGCGAGTGAAGGACCTAAGAGGGGGGGGGGGGGTGAGAGGGGCCCAGGATTAGTTGAATTATGGGCCCAGAACTGGGCGAGTGAAGGACCTAAGAGGGGGGGGTGAGAGGGGCCCAGGATTGGTTGAATTATGGGCCCAGAACTGGGCGAGTGAGGGACTTAGGAGGGGGTGGGTGAGGGGCCCAAGATCAGGGACCCATAATCAGCCTTTTGGTAACGATTGCAGAGCTGGACATGCCATACAGAGAAGGGGAAGATTCTTCTGGATTATTCCAGTAGAACTTTCGCCATCTTTATCTTTGGTTACACATCATTGAATTCCTGGATTGGACGTCCCTGGCTGTTTGAACAGCTCGCCGCAGAGTTATCCCCGATCACCACGGATCTGATTATTTGATCAGCGTGGGCCGTGGTTATTCTTCTCGTGGTGGGGCCACTGGAAAGAATCCTCAAATCTTGCCGTCTCGGCTGGGTGTGACTTGTTTGGTTTTCATATCTGTCGGTCAGGATTGTGATACGCCGGCTGGCACCGCGTTTGGCATTTTCCTTCTGATAATGTAATCAATTCTTTTCCCCTTTTTTGTGGTTAGAAGATCAGATAGGCCGACGTTGTATGAATGGAGAGCAGAGACACAATGACGGCGATTGCCTAATCTCAATAATAAGCAATCTCAAGGCAAAGAATTTCTTATTCGTTTTGAATAGGAAGTGGCGGGGTCAGAAGACTCAGAACCCCTGTCAGGTTTTTATTGCTGCTTGAACCCCCATTGGGGAGATTCACCCTCTCTATTTATTACTAGAAAGTGAAATCTAAAATCTTATAGGAGAGAGGGGAAATCTTCCAATCGGGACAAGGAAGAGGCGATTTCCTCTCCCAATGGAGAGATTTCCTCTCACCTCCTGCTGTATTTTTGAGACAGGAAGGAAGACGCCCTGGCTGGAGGACGTTCAACATCATCTAGATCCTTCCTCCTTTCCCGGGGAGGTCATCTCTGGGTCTCTGAGCTTCTCTGCGCAAAGCAGGCAGATCATGGCTGGTGGGAGGGTGCTGTGCATAGCTTCACATCCCCCTGCTTCAGTACACCACCCCCTTGTGAGAGCTTTGGGCAATGACAGGTACTCTTTATGGAGTGATCAGACCCCTGATTCCACCTTTGTCCTCCAAAGCAGCCGATCAAGCAGAGACTGAAACCCAGAGGTGACAAAATCCTTGTCACATCCAACGTCATTCATCACAGAGAACATAGGTGTGCGCAGCCTATTTCATTAGGGTGTGCACCTCAAAGCTCCAACCCATATGCATTTGACATATTTACCAGCCTCTTCCCCACTCTCCATCCTTAAACAATGGGAGGAAGGAGGAGCAAGGGAGCACGTGGGAGACCCGGGCAACAGAAGGAAGAGGAACAGGGAAAGGAGGGGTGGTGGGGGTGGCATATATTAGTACCAATCCACTATATTTTCCTCCTGTGGCAACTGAATGTTGACAAAAGGGAGAGGAGAAGCCTACTTTCAGCTGCTGCAGGAGGAAAATACAGATCGGTTCCACTAGATTCCACCCACGCCACCTCTGCTGTCCAGGCTCTGAGGGTCGGCAAGGAAGGGTTGTGGTTTACCTGTCACCTGCCCACCATTGACAGGTTGCCAACCCCAGGATTAGGGTGTGCCCAGGCACACCCCTTGCGCACGCCTATGACAGAGAAGATGGGGGAATGGATGTTCCTCCATCTCCTCTGTCGGCAGCCGGCCCCAGGCTCCCCAATGGAACAGGAGAGCCGAGAAACGGTGGCGGCGCGCAGTGCAGGGATAAGATCTTCCAGTGCCCAGGGCGAAGATGGCAAAATGCACCCCCCCCCCCCCCCCGCACACTATGTGCTTAGGAGGAGAGAGAGAGCACAGCCTGCACCTCCTCCCGGCTCTCTCCTCCTCTCCTTGCTTCCAGTGCTGGGCTGACAAAAGCACCCATGGCAGCCGCCCCTTCTGCCCACCCTTTGTCCCGGTGGTGGGAGTAGAGGTGGAGCCCTGTAAAAGTGGCTGTAAAGCTGCTTGATCACTTTTACCTAAAAGTTGGTTGTTGGCTATAAAAACATTTACAAATAGTATTAAAATATAATTAAATAGTGTATAAAAATGTATTATACAGCTGCTGCCATGACCCTGGTATACCTACTTGCTCTTGAGGGTGTGTGTGTGTGTGTGTATATATATATATATATATATATATATATATATATATATATATATATATATATATATATATATAAACACTTTGCTACAATGTAAAGTAGTGAGTGTACAGCTTGTATAACAGTGTAAATTTGCTGTCCAAACAAAATAACTCAACACACAGCCATTAATGTCTAAACCGCTGGCAACAAAAGTCAGTACACCCCTAAGTGAAAATGTCCAAATTGGGCCCAAAGTGTCAATATTTTGTGTGGCCACTAGAGCTGCCCAATTAATCGTCAAGAATCGTTATCGCGATCTTGACTAAAGTGTTTCACAATTCTTTCTATGCAAAGAATTCTCTCTGCTCTTCTGAAGTGAGAAAAACCAGGCAGTCTGCCAAGAGTCAAAACATTCTTTATCAGTTGAACTTAAGTATAAACATTGTAACAAATTGTCAATGGAATAGGCTTTGTGTGTAAGTAAAAAAAGTTTAACCACTTAAACACTAAACCTTTTTCTGACTTTTTTTTTTTGCTAAAAAATTACTTAGAACCCCCAAACATTATATATATATATATATATATATATATATATATATATATATATATATATATATATATATATATATATATATATATATATATATATATTTTTTTTTTTTTTTTAGTAGACGCCCTAAAGAATAAAATGGAGGTTGGTACAATATTTTATGTCACACTGTATTTGCGCAGCGGTCTTTCAAATGCAATTTTTTGGGAAAAAATTACTTTAATGAATTAAAAAAAACTAACCAGTAAAGTTGCCCCATTTTTTTTTTTTGTATAATGTGAAAGATTTTACGTTGCGAGAATCGTGATCTTTTTATTCTAAGCAAATAAATCGTGATTCTCATTTTGGCCAGAATCGTGCAGCTCTAGTGGCCACCATTATTTTCCAGCACTGCCTTAAAGTGGACGTAAACCCAATGTCATCCTGTCTAAACTACTGCCATAGGGGTTATCTATAAGGATATACAATGTCTCCTGCATGTATCTTTACCTGTCAAATGTCTCCCCTCTGTCTGTTATGAGACCCGAAAAACTGCAGATTCTGTGGGCGGGGTCTGTTGTCTGGAGCTCGGTGGGCGGAGTCGTGATGTCAGTAGACTCCCCGCCCACCTCTACACTCCCCTTGTCAATATGCATTTTCTCCTGTGTATTTCTAACACTGAACTTCTGCTATGATCTCTAACATCCAGTGAAAAGACAGGAAAGTAACCACATGACTTCAGCATGACGAATCATCAATCCTTGCAGAGCTGCTGAAGAAAGGAGTGGGGGAGGGAATTAAAAAATAATGCCTGTGTCTTAGGCTGTCACTCACAGCAAGGGGGAGGATTTGACAAAGTTTTTCTCAGTTTGTCAAGATTTATCTCACTGAACAATAAAAGAAGATTGCTCAGAGATGGATTAACTCTGTGTGGCAAGACTGGGCTCAAATGATAGGAAATTTTATACTCTACAGTATATATATATAAAAAAAAAATAATTTCGTGTTTACATCCACTTTAACCCTCTTGGGCATGGAGTTCACCAGAGCTTCACAGGTTGTCACTGGAGTCCTCTTCCCCTCCTCCATGACGACATCACGGGGCTGGTGGATGTTAGAGACCTTGCGCTCCTCCACCTTCCGTTTGAGGATGTCCCACAGATGCTCAATAGGGTTTAGGTCTGGAGACATGCTTGGCCAGTCCATCACCTTTACCCTCAACTTCTTTAGCAAGGCAGTGGTGGTCTTGGAGGTGTGTTTGGGGTGGTTATCATGTTGGAATACTGCCCTGCGGCCCAGTCTCTGAAGGGAGGGGATCATGCTCTGCTTCAGTAGGTCACAGTACATGTTGGCATTCATGGTTCCCTCAATGAACTGTAGCTCCCCAGTGCCGGCAGCACTCATGCAGCCCCAGACCATGACACTCCCACCACCATGCTTGACTGTAGACAAGACACACTTGTCTTTGCCCTCCTCACCTGGTTGCCCCCACACACGCTTGTCACCATCTGAACCAAATACATTTATCTTGGTCTCATCAGACCACAGGACTTGGTTCCAGTAATCCATGTCCTTAGTCTGCTTGTCTTCAGCAAACTGTTTGCGGGCTTTCTTGTGCATTATCTTTAGAAGAGGCTTCCTTCTGGGATGACAGCCATGCAGACCAATTTGATGCAGTGTGCGGCGTATGGTCTGAGCACTGACAGGCTGACCCCCCCACCCCTTCAACCTCTGCAACAATGCTGGCAGCACTCATACGTCTATTTCCCAAAGACAACCACTGGATATGACGCTGAGCACGTGACCTCAACTTCTTTGGTGGACCATGGCGAGGCCTGTTCTGAGTGGAACCTGTCCTGTTATACCACTGTATGGTCTTGGCCACCGTGCTGCAGCTCAGTTTCAGGGTCTCAGCAATCTTATTATAGCCTAGGCCATCTGTATGTAGAGCAACAATTCTTTTTTTTCAGATCCTCAGAGAGTTCTTTGCCATGAAGTGAACTTCCAGTGACCAGTATGAGAGAGTGAGAGCGATAACACCAAATTTAACACACCTGCTCCCCATTCACACCTGAGACCTTGTAACACTATCGAGTCAGATGCCACCGGGAAGGGAAAATGGCTAATTTGGCCCAATTTGGACATTTTCACTTAGGGGTGTACTGACTTTTGTTGCCAGCGATTTAGACATTAATGGCTGTGTGTTGAGTTATTTTGAGGGAACAGCAAATTTACACTGTTATACAAGCTGTACACTCACTACTTTACATTGTAGCAAAGTGTCATTTCTTCAGTGTTGTCACATGAAAAGATAGAAGAAAAGATTTACAAAAATGTGAGGGGTGTATTTACTTTTTTGAGATATTGTATCTATAGTAGAAACAAAATATCTATAGTAGTATTTTTTTTTATCTATAATAGAGACAAAGAATTCAAATTACAAAATGAATACAACATAATAATAGAGATCAAAGATACTTAATAACATATTTTAAGTTAACTCCGCCTTTCCTGCTTATCGCCACATTGACCAAATTTCTCAAACATTTCGAGGACATTAAAAATAAATCCCCGAATTTCTCTCACCCCTAAAAAAAACAAAAAAAACATGGGTCGCTGGGGAAGCATGGTGATTCTGAAGGTCGCGTCAAATGCGGAAAAAAGGTAAAACGCTCCGTAATGTAGCTATAAAACGCAATTTTTTGCGACGCTTTTCTTTGGCTGAAATCATTTATTTATTTTTTATCTAGCAACAAAGTTACTAAAGAGAATCTGTAGCTGCTACGAAATGACACGGCTCCAAGCGGCGGCGTCTCCCGATTGGACATTGTGCGGCGTGTTACTGGCGCTTGGTGAATCGCGTGCATTGTGCGCTGTTGTATATCGGACAGATTTTTATTACAGCAGACCCGCAGATGTGGAGGAGCCCATCATTTATTTTAATTAGGATAAAGGAGGGGGGTTAAGTCAGGGCTGATCTTAATTGCGCCTGGTAGCAGTCCTACCTCGCAGAGCGCCCCGTCACCTCGGCCCGCTGAACGCGGGGGGGGGGGGGGGGGGGGGAGAGGGAGGCTCAATGAATACTCCGGGGTCTGGCTCTCATTAGCACCTCCCTGATTTACTATTTAACAAATTCCTATTTAATAAGTTTCCCACCCCGGGAATGTGAGCTGGCAGCTCTGCCTGCGAAGAACAACATCGGCTGCCAGACGGAGCGCCCCCCAGCTGTGGGCTCTGCCCCTGAAAACGCTCGCCGGAACCCCTCGCACGCCGCAAATCACGTCGAAGGTTTCCACCTCCACCATCCTGCTGCTAATAAGTTGGCACCAAAACCCGATAATCCCGCCTTCTACGGCTGATTGGAGGGGGGGGGGGGCTTGGCACAGTCTGTGGGCGCAAGAAGAAAAAAACAGCGTGCGGAAAAGGAGGAAGGCGCAAAGGATGATGGGAAAATTTGCCTGGAAAAAAAAAAAAGGATGGTGAATGTGAAACCCATGAAATGTAGATCTGGATTTGTCCTCATGGGCCCCATTCACTCTGAAGCATGACGTCACGTTTTTGCGCATTTTCACATTCATTTCAGGCCGCATTCACATTTTAGCAATCCGTGAATGAGTTTCTGCATGTTTTTGCATCACGTGCGTAGGACAACCCATTTATTTTAATGAGCTGCAAAGTAGTTTTTCTACCTTTTTTTTTTTTTTTGAGCGGCGAGCTTTGTGCGTTTTTTTAACCACACATTTTGCCCTGTCTGACGCACGTTTTTTTCGCAACAACAATTCTGCATCTTTTTTGCTGCGCTGGGTGTTCCATTAACAATGGGCGGCAATGTAAGAGCAAAAGGGTTTCTTTTTTTGCGTGTTTCGCAAAAGAGCGTGTAAAATTGCGTGCTTATACGCGCATTTGCAGAACGCCAAGGCTTGTTTTACATCTGTGCGTTACTTTTCATTTGGTTTGGTGCAATGCGATTTTACAAAAAGGGTTGGGTCAAACCATTATGGGCACATCAGGTGTACAGACCCGGGAACTCAGCACAGGGATGGTGGGAACCCCTTATAATGGTTATGGTTTATTTATTATGGTTTTATTGTATATAAGTTGTTGTTTGTAAGATTTTTCAATAAACAAAATTAACCCCTCATAATGGGCACCAAAGGTGTACAGAACTGGGAACTCACAGAGATGGTGGGAACCCCTCATAATGGGCACAGCAGGTGTACAGACCCAGAACCTCAGCACAGGGATGGTGGGAACCCCTCATAATGGGCACAGAAGGTGTACAGAACCGGGAACTCGGCACAGGGATGTTGGGAACCCCTCATAATGGGCACCAAAGGTTACAGAACCCAAGAACTTAGCACAGGGATGGTGGGAACCCCTCATAATGGGCACCAAAGGTTACAGAACCCAAGAACTTAGCACAGGGATGGTGGGAACCCCTCATAATGGGCACCAAAGGTTACAGAACCCAAGAACTTAGCACAAGGATGTTGGGAACCCCTCATGATGGGCACAGCAGGTGTACAGACCCAGAACCTCAGCACAGGGATGGTGGGAACCCCTCATAATGGGCACCAAAGGTTACAGAACCCAAGAACTTAGCACAGGGATGGTGGGAACCCCTCATAATGGGCACCAAAGGTTACAGAACCCAAGAACTTAGCACAGGGATGTTGGGAACCCCTCATGATGGGCACAGCAGGTGTACAGACCCAGAACCTCAGCACAGGGATGGTGGGAACCCCTCATAATGGGCACCAAAGGTTACAGAACCCAAGAACTTAGCACAGGGATGATGGGAACCCCTCATAATGGGCACAGCAGGTGTACAGACCTGTACAGAGGTTTTTAATGGCTGTTTGAATGAGGGTTCCCTCTCTCCCTCCATGAGGCAATCTGCAGTGATCCTTTTGTCAAAGGGTAAAGATCCTTCGATGATTGGGAATTGGCGCCCCATTAGCCTTCTTAATGTCGATAGAAAGATACTGGCAAAGATTTTTTTCTGGCGATTATCACCAGTTGCAGGCAGTTTGTTATCCCACCACCAGCACTGCTCGGTCCAGGGTAGAAGCACTTTCTCAGCAGTGTTAGCTGTCCGGGAGGCCTTGGAGCGTTGTAGGGCTGCTGGTTGGGGTAAATTTTTGCTGACATTGGATCAGGCTAAGGCCTTTGATCGGGTTAATCATGAGTACTTGTGGCTCCTTCTTGACAAATATGGCCTGGAGGCGGGGTTTCATTGATTGGCTCAAGATTTTGTACAAAGGGGCTGAAAGCTTTCCTCTGGTTAATGGTTGGGTCGGGCAGCCCTTTGTGGTTGGCTCGGGTGTGCGTCATGGGTGTCCATTGAGTCCTCTGCTATATGTGTTTTCAATCGACCCCTTCATTAGAAGGCTAGAGAGTGGACCATTGTGTGGGATACCTTTTGGGCATCGCTGGTGAGCCTCCTTTGAAGGTTGTGGCCTATGCTGATGATGTTTCTGTTTTTGTCTCTGGGACTGCTTTCTGGATGGGCGTGGAAGGTGAGAGCTTTGTTCTCCCGGATGACTTCCTGGAGCCTCAACAAAAGTTCTAGTTCGAGTTCTAGGCATTGAATTCGGCCCAGGTGACTATGGTCATGCAAATTGGGTGAACAGGCTGGAGAATGCAGATGCCAAGGTGGCAAGCTGGAAAGGTTGGCAGCTTTCCTTGAGGGAAAAGGTTGATCTGATCAAGACTTACCTGATTCCGATTTTTCTGTATGTCAGTTTTGTTTGCATGTTGCCAGTTTCTCTCTATACCAGGGTCTATAGTTGTTTTTTCCAGCTGTTATGGGGGAACAGAATAATTCCTTGTCAAAAGGAATGTGACTTACCTTCCTAGGCCGGGAGGGTGGTCTAGGGATGGTCAACCCTGTAGTCTTTTTCTCTCTGATGTTTCTGAAGTACAATCTTGGTAACATGTTGGCAGAGAGACCGCCTGGGTGGGTTGGTATTTTCCAGTCCTGGTTTAGGCCCTTTCTGTGAGACTGGGAAAATAGTGGGCCAGTGAAAATCCTGAGGGTCAAGCATGAACAGCTCCCGGCTTATGTTGCCCCGTGTTTGAAAATGCTTCGGCAGTGGCAAGTAACAGCAGGAGAAGTCAGATCTCTTCCAAGGAAACTTCTTGAGAAGCGGATCATGAGCTCTGCTTTTTGCGAGCCACTGGCCTTGAGGGATTGCCCAAGCCTGGTTTTTGGGGTGGGTTTGCGATTGATTAATTTGGAGAGAATCCCAATGAAGTATAGGGATCAGGCTTGGCTTGCCTTTCATGGTAAACTATATGTGAAGGGCAACTTGAAGTTTCTTTCCATGAGTGATCGGGGCTGCCCGAGAGTGGAGTGCGGAGGAGTGGTGGAGTCCATGGATCACTTTCTACTTCAATGCCCTTTTAATATAGAGGTGTACAAGAGGGTGGAGAGGGCTCTGAGTATACCCTTCCACCCCCATATGAGTTATGCAGAGTGGGTGTATGGGGCATTCCAGACTCGTCAGGATTATGATTTGGAAACACTTTTTTTAGTTAGTCTAGTAGTCCGTTATTTCACGTGGAGTGCACGGTGTCAGGTATCCTTACGGAGTAAAATCCTCCCTGTCAAAGTGGTGGTGCAGGACATTTCTGGGTGAGGTTGGGAAGATTCAGGGTCTTGAGAAAGGCAGGTGGCAGCAGGAGGCCTGGATAAGGGTGTGGAGGAATATCAGGACTCTGTAGCTGCTGCCTGTTGATCTCGGGGTGTTGCGGCTTTTCTGTGTATTCTTGATTCACTCCCCTAGATTTTCAAGATCAAATATATTTTTGATAAAAGGCTCCATGCATGGTGACGGTGATGTTCCTTAGTCAGGCTCTCTCGTAGGGATTGTGTTGTGCGCAATTTGCTTTGCACCATTTATTATGTTCTTGTTTTGTATAATCATATTCAATTATTTTGTAAATATGTTTTATTTATTTATTATGGTTTTATTGTATATAAGTTGTTGTTTGTAAGATTTTTCAATAAACAAAATGAACCCCTCATAATGGGCACAGCAGGTGTACAGACCCGGGAACTCAGCACAGGGATGGTGGGGACCCCTCATAATGGGCACAGCAGGTGTACAGACCCGGGAACTCAGCACAGGGATGGTGGGAACCCCTCATTTTAAAAGGTGCAATACCCACCAAACCCTTAAATCTCAGTGTTGGGTAGACTAACCCTTTCACAGTTCTCAGGTTCAGATCTCACAGCTCCGTATTCTTTTTTCCTATTACATTGTATATTGGAATCTGGAGGTGACAACATTTTCGGCTATTTTTGGCTCGGTGAGGTTTTTTGTTTGTTTTGGGGATATAGAAACAGTCAGCCATCACTCAGCGATGACAAGGCGTCTCTCTGTAGACTCCGCCCCTCTAAGAGCCTGTCGGGAAAAAAAGCGAGAAAATAGTCATCAATAACGATGATGGATGCGCCGTGATGTGACAGAATGCGATGCGGCCCCCGCAGGCTGCATTTCTGAGTCGCAGCGAAAGAGCAAATAGCCCCGGGGCTACGAGGAGCCGACATGGGAAACGAGCGCGGGGGATTTACTTAGAAATACGTTTACCGTGAAAATATAAACCGCGGACGTGCCGGAGCGGATGCAGCCGGATTAAAGAGGACCCGTCCTTCAGATAGTATCCATTTCATAATAATAATCATCACTGAATTAGAAACATTCTCTACAAATATCTTCCAGGCTTAGAAAGGGGTCCCTTATCTATAGAGAGAAGAGCCTTCATTTCATTGGATCCCCAATTCTGGGGGCAAATGATGGCAAAGATACAACCAACTGAACGCCGGATATATAATATTCCATGTTCAGTGATGTCAGTGTAACCCTTCCAGGTATTTATTACCCCCCACAGAGATCATGGGACTCCCTCTGACAAAGCCTTCATCTGATCTCCTCTCCAGAAGGACGGCGCCATCTTTGTTCAGGCATCATCCAGAATCGCCATCTACTTCCTGGACTGGAGATTCAGTCTCAGAAATTACACTAACTGTAAATCCCGGTGCCTGTGCAGTTCTTCGCTGTGTCCACAAATGTCTCATACAGATCAGCCCCTGCTGCAAAGTTACAATGTACAGTCTGATCACTGGGGGAGGGGAGACTGAGGAAATGCTTCCTCCTCCTTCTACAAAGTTACAATGTACAGTCTGATCACTGGGGGAGGGGAGACTGAGGAAATGCCTCCTTCTCCTTCTACAAAGTTACAATGTACAGTCTGATCACTGGGGGAGGGGAGACTGAGGAAATGCCTCCTTCTCCTTCTACAAAGTTACAATGTACAGTCTGATCACTGGGGGAGGGGGGGCTGAGGAAATGCTTTCTCCTCTTCCTACAAAGTTACAATGTACAGTCTGATCACTGGGGGAGGGGCGACTGAGGAAATGTCTCCTCCTTCTACTAAGTTACAATGTACAGTCTGATCACCGGGGGAGGGGAGACTGAGGAAATGCTTCCTCCTCCTTCTACAAAGTTACACTGTACAGTCTGATCACCGGGGGAGGGGAGACTGAGGAAATGCTTCCTCCTCCTTCTACAAAGTTACAATGTACAGTCTGATCACTGGGGGAGGGGAGACTGAGGAAATGCTTCCTCTCCTGGACTGAATTGGCTTCCTCGGATTTCACTGCACACTGTGAGCTTCTCACAATGTGCATTAGAAGCTGCAGCAAGTCAGATATAAAGCCCACCTAATTTCCTGGCTGGAGGACACCCAACATCATCTAGCCCCTTTCATTCATTGGATTTCAGTTCTCTTTAAGGTAACATTTTTACATTAAAACATATAAATGGCGCACTTGGTCCAGAATCCTACGCAGAGCGAAGACGACTCTCCTTCCACTGACCCCGCACCGCCAGGAGGGGGGGGGGGAGAGTCTATTCCATTCTGGAATTCTGGAAGAAAGAGAAAACCCCGAAGAGGAAGCGCTATTAATGGAGCGTTGAATAACAAACAGCGTCCCGGGCTCCATGTCTCTGGCTGGAACCTCAGGTGACGGCTCTGGAATGCTCCCCTGTTGGGTTAACCCCCCAAGTGCCGGACAGCGTATAGAAGGACGCACAGACACGGTCGTCGTCCCCCCCCGCTGCGGGGTCACTTGGCAAGGCGGCGGTGCGGATCTCATTGGCTGACAAGGGTTACTGCCATAACCCTTGTCGGCCAATGAAATTTTACCATTTACTCTTCTGCTGTTATCAGAAATTTGATTGGCTGCTGCAGGTTGTTTCCCTTGTCCTGATTTATTAAAGCAGAACTCCGGAGACGTATAGAAGAGACAAAAAGAAAAATGCAATTTTTAATTTCTTAACCTCTTACCATCCACATAACGCATGTGTGAAAGAGGGTAAGCTTTAACGCCCATATGCCACACAAATGCGCCCATGGGCGGCAGAGCTGGAGAACGCACAGCACAGTGACCGAGCTGTCAGACAGCTTCTGGTGTTTGCTAATGATCGGGATCCAGCGGCACCAGCTACAGATCATGTGACCACTGTGACAGCCAATCACAGTGGTCATTTGATTCAGCCAGCCCTTCCTGCCCCCTGGGCATAAAGCCCTATTAATGGGACACTGGGGCCGGGTTTGGAGGGGTTAAAATATCTGAATGTAACCTGGTATCAGCTTTGTGCATCCCCTGTACAGCAGAGCTCAGCAGTGGCGACTGGTGGTATTTTTTTTTTTTTTTTTGGGGGGGCGGCAAGCAATCCACCCCCCGGTCAGTCAAGTCACAGGCAACCCCCCAGTCGGTTGGTCACCAGCTCCGCACATACCCCATCTGTGTCCCGGGCAGCGCTTCCTCCAGGCAGCAGCTTCACCCTGCGTCTCCTTCTCGACTCCAGCGGCTTCACCCTGCATCTCCTCCTCGGCTCTAGTGGCTTCACCCTGCGTCTCCCCCTCCTCGGCTCCAACAGCTTCACCCTGCGTCTCCCCCTCCTCGGCTCCAACAGCTTCACCCTGCGTCTCCTCAGCTCTGGCGGCTTCACCCTGCGTCTCCTCGGCTCTGGTGGCTTCACCCTGCGTCTCCTCCTCCTTGGCGCTGGTGGCTTCACTCTGTGTCTCCTCCTCCTTGGCTCTGGCGGCTTCACCCTGCGTCTCCTCCTCCTCGGCTCTGGCGGCTTCACCCTGCATCTCCTCCTCCTCGGCTCTGGTGGCTTCACCCTGCGTCTCCTCCTCCTTGGCTCTTGCGGCTTCACCCTGCGTCTCCTCTTCCTCGGCTCCAGCAGCTTCACCCTGCGTCTCCTCCTCCTTTGCTTCAGCGGCTTCACCCTGCGTCTTCTCTTCCTCGGCTCCGGCGGCTTCACCCTGCGTCTCCTCCACCTCCTCGGCTCTTGCAGCTTCACCCTGCGTCTCCTCCTTTGCTCCGGCGGCTTCACCCTGCATCTCCTCCTCCTCGGCTCCGGCAGCTTCACCCTGCATCTCCTCCTCGGCTCTGGCAGCTTCACCCTGCGTCTCCTCCTCCTTTGCTCCGGCGGCTTCACCCTGCGTCTCCTTCTCCTCGGCTCTGGCGGCTTCATCCTGCGTCTCCTCCTCCTCGGCTCTGGCAGCCTCACCCTGTGTCTCCTCCTCCTCGGCTCCGGTGGCTTCACCCTGTGTCTCCTTCTCAACTCTGGTGGCTTCACTCTGCATCTCCTCCTCGGCTCTGGTGGCTTCACCCTGCATCTCCTCCTCCTTTGCTCCGGCGGCTTCACCTTGTGTCTCCTCCTCGGGTCCACCGGCTTAACCCTGTGTCTCCTCTTCCTCGTCGGCCAATAGGATCGCTTCTCCTATCGGCCAATCAGGTGATGGGTCTCAGGACCTGCTTCCTGATTGGCCGGGGAGGAGAATCGGAAAGACAAAAGCAAATATTAATTCGCTATTGTCACACAACTGCCCCGAGCCCACCCTTTTTTGAAGCTAATTGAGCCTCAGGCTCTAATCATGTGCTTCTAAAAAAAAAAAAAAAGAAGCACATGCCCCATGCCCTGCATGTAGATTAGGGGGCCAGGCGCATTGATTGGGGGGCGGCGCCCTTGCGCCCTGTATGTACGGGCCACTACTGGAGCTCAGACTGGAAGGCGAAAAAGCAACAAATGGAACACGCTGATAGGAGGAGAAATCAGAGTGGCAGAGAGAGTTGTGCTGTTTTTCCTTTCCATGCCCAGTCACAGGCTGGGAGGGGGGAGGGAGCACAACCTGGGCTCAGAGGAAGTGGGTTGAATGATGCTGGCCATCAGACTGAGGGCATCCAGTGGCAGAAAGAAAGTACAGCAGAGTAAATTCTTACATACAAAAAATGTGTTGCGCTGTTTGCAAATATATTCAATCCTGAATTGCATTGTGTGCGATGGCTAGTCCAGAAAACGCACGTGCCGGGAGGCTGTCAGTGTCAGCAGTTTACATTTATTTACATTTATTATTTTTCCTGCCCGTGTCAATATTTCGGTTTACAATTGCGTTCCTGAGTCCCGCCCGGGGTTCTCCCTTTCATTTCACGGGCTGGCGATTGATGCGGGCTCGTGGGGCGAAACGCAGCGGAGGGGAACGGCCATGGATCGGCACTCACAGGGTTATCCTGTATATTCTGCCATCAGTCGGCTCATACCTGGGAGCAGGTCAGCTGTGACCGGGAGTTTACACAGAGCAGCCAGGGAACGTGCGTTTTATTTCTGCTCAGCTTCCCTCCCGAGTCTCCCGTTCATAGGCGGCATGTATGAAGAGTTAAAGAGGACCTGTCAGTGTCCTTACCAGTCTACATGGTTACATCCTTCACACATTGCAATGTGGTGGATTTACTAAAGGAAATAGACTGAGCACTCTGCAAAGTGCAAGTAATCCAGAGCTTAGTAAATGAGGTAAAGCTTCACTTTACAAAGAACACCCAATCACATGCAGGGAAAATTAAAAAAACCTGCATTTTTGCTTGCACATGATTTGATGAGGGAAGTCAGCAGAGCTTCCCCTCATTTACTAAGCTCCGGAGCAACTGCACTTTGCAAAGTGCTCAGTATATTCACCTTTATTAAATCAACCCCAATTATACAGCAATGGGATCATTGGTCAGAAAAGCTTCACCATCTTTTCATTCAAATTCACCTCTGAGCGCCACTCAGTGACTTTGCCTAAGCTGAGATGATGTCATCAGTCTGCTGCAGGCAGGAGGAAGCATTTCCTCAGTCTCCCCTCCCCCCAGTAATTAGCCCCAGGGGTCTCCAAACTGTGACCCGAGGGGCACATCTGGCCCACTAGAAGATGTTATCCAGTTCCCATTGCACTGATTAAGGGTTATGGTCAGCAAAAGATGCCTATGGTCTCTGCTTCTGACGTAAGGGGGGCCTCTAATGGGGACACTAATATAGAGGGGTACTCTGATGGGGAACCTGATCTAAGGATGGCCACTGATGGGGACCCTTATCTAAGGAGGACTTCTCATGGGGACCATGATGTAAAGCGGAACTTTGATAGGGACCTTTATCTAAGGGGGGCCTCTAATGGGGACCCTGATCTAAAGAGGGCCCCTAATAAGGACACTAATATAAGGGGGGACTCTGATGGGGACCCAGATGTAAGAGGGGCTTCTGATGGGGACCCTGATCTAAGGGGGGCCTCTGATGGGGATCCTAATCTAAGGGGGGGCCTCTGATGGGGATCCTAATCTAAGGGGGGCCTCTAATGAGGACCCTGATCTAAGGGGGCCTGTAATGAGGACCCTGATCTAAGGGGGCCTCTGATGGGGACCCTGATCTAAGGGGGCCTCTGATGGGGACCCTGATCTAAGGGGGCCTCTGATGGGGACCCTGATCTAAGGGGGCCTCTGATGGGGACCCTGATCCAAGGGGGCCTCTGATGGGGACCCCCGATCTAAGGGGGCCTCTGATGGGGACCCTGATCTAAGGAAAGCCTCTGATGGAGACCCTAATCTAAGGCAGGCCTCTGATGGGGACCCTGATCTAAGGAGGACTTCTGATGGGGACCCTGATCTAAGGAGGGCCTCTGATGGGGACCCTGATCTAAGGAGGGCCTCTGATGGGGACCCTGATCTAAGGAGGGCCTCTGATGGGGACCCTAATCTAAGGCAGGCCTCTGATGGAGACCCTGATCTAAGGGGGGCCTCTGATGGGGACCGTGATCTAAGGAGGGCCTCTGATGGAGACCCTGATCTAAGGGGGGCCTCTGATGGAGACCCTGATCTAAGGGGGGCCCCTGATGGGGACCCTGGCCTAAGGGGGACCTCTGATGAGGACCCTGACCTAAGGCAGGCCTCTGATGAGGACCCTGGCCTGTGAGTATATCTAAAATATACAAATGTTGCCCTCATACTAAAAAGTTTGGAGACCCCTGTTCCAGGCAATCACATGACAAGCTGGCATCAGCAGTGAGCCCAGGGGGTGTGTCCATGACAACCTGGGCTAACAAGAAGTGGGTTGAATAAAACTGGGCATAATTCAGCCCGCAAAACCGGCACCCAGTGACAGAGTGGAGTTGGGTTTTGTTGAACAGGCAAAGCCCGCAGTTTTCTGCGCTCCCCCGCGTCGGCGGGAGTCATTCTTCCGAAAAGTCTGCTATGACCCGTCATCCACCAAATAATTGCAAAATAATGATTGAGGATAGTCCTGAGAAGACGTTCGCCCTGTTCATACACAATCCCATACATGCCATAAGTAGAATGAGGTCATCGATCCCTTTCAATCACCAGAAGGGTGGAAAGTGGTGATGAAACAGAAGAGATATGAATGAAAAAAATCTAATTATTGGCGTGTCGGTAATGAGGTCTGAGAAGTTGTCGTGAAGCCTAAGCGGGGCTTACCAGTAAATACAAAATACGTGTAAAGTATTAGAATTACAGAAACCTGCGAGGAGGTACAATGGAGATTCGGAAATCTGGGGAATTATCGGTTTAAGTCGGATTTCTGCCCATTCCACGAGCACCGGTCTTAGCTTGTGAAGCGTTAACATAATCTGCAAATCTGCGAGATTTCAAGCAATTTCCTTTACAATTCTACAACAAAACAAAATTGGAAAAGTGTATGAATGACGCAGAGGGTGGGGCTACCAATACGTTAAATGGTAGAAATTACTTTATTGAGTGAACCCAACCAATGCATTAAATAAGAATACATAATGGGCACCTTCTTCCCACTGATCACCAATGTAAGGAACATTCTTCCCACTGATCACCAATGTAAGGGACATTCTTCCCACTGATCACCAATGTAAGGAACATTCTTCCCACTGATCACCAATGTAAGGGACATTCTTCCCACTGATCACCAATGTAAGGGACATTCTTCCCACTGATCACCAATGTAAGGAACATTCTTCTCACTGACCACCAATGAAAGGAACATTCTCACTGATCACCAATGTAAGGAACATTCTTCCCACTGATCACCAATGTAAGGAACATTCTTCTCACTGATCACCAATGTAAGGAACATTCTTCTCACTGATCACCAATGTAAGGAACATTCTTCTCACTGATCACCAATGTAAGGAACATTCTTCCCTCTGATCACCAATGTAAGGGACATTCTTCCCACTGATCACCAATGTAAGGAGCATTCTTCCCACTGACCACCAATGTAAGGGACATTCTTCCCACTGATCACCAATGTAAGGGACATTCTTCTCACTGATCACCAATATAAGGAACATTCTTCCCACTGATCAC
The DNA here is from genome assembly GCF_042186555.1 of Aquarana catesbeiana. Lineage (NCBI taxonomy): Eukaryota > Metazoa > Chordata > Amphibia > Anura > Ranidae > Aquarana > Aquarana catesbeiana. The sequence continues at coordinate 232,026,774 of NC_133335.1, read as the reverse complement.
CAATGTAAGGAACATTCTTCTCACTGATCACCAATGTAAGGAACATTCTTCCCACTGATCACCAATATAAGGAGCATTCTTCTCACTGATCACCAATGTAAGGAACATTCTTCCCACTGATCACCAATGTAAGGAACATTCTTCTCACTGATCACCAATGTAAGGAACATTCTTCCCACTGACCACCAATGTAAGGAACATTCTTCTCACTGATCACCAATGTAAGGAACATTCTTCCCACTGACCACCAATGTAAGGAACATTCTTCCCACTGACCACCAATGTAAGGAACATTCTTCTCACTGATCACCAATGTAAGGGACATTCTTCTCACTGATCACCAATGTAAGGAACATTCTTCTCACTGATCACAAATGTAAGGAACATTCTTCCCTCTGGCCCCCAGTGTATAGGAATCCGTCTCTCTCTGACCACCAATTTGAGGGAGCTCCACAATTTTCACTGGATGTGTCTTTTGTGACCAATACTATTGTCATTCTTTTAAGTTTTACTATTGAAAATACAGGTCATTTGGTTGTATAGAGCAGCCTTGGGTGTCAAATATGTCACATTCCTTTATCAGCTTACTGTTCACACGTATGTACAGTGAGCGATAGTTATAGTAATTATTAGCAGGGGTTCCATGAAACCTAAAAATAATTTCTATTCCATGGTAAAAAAAAGGTTGGGAAAGGCTGTATTGGACCCTGAGATGGTGAAGCTCAAACCAGGGAACACCTGACCTTAGACGATCCTACTTGGATCACCTGGAAGGTGCCAGCTGCTATCCATGTGCACTAGAGGGACAGCAAGGTGGAATGTAGGGCTGCCTTGTAGGTAGGCCGGGGGCCTGACCTAGTTTACATACCAATCTGAATATCTCAGTGGAATACACATTTTTTGCCGTAGACCGTCCATAAGGTTGACTGTCCTTGCCCTTATCTGTATGTTACCTGTTGGAACCTTATATGGGATCTCAAACCTGGTCCAGACCTATGCCTAGGATTTTTTTATTTATTTTTTTTAACTTGTTAAGATCTCAACTATGACACACCAAGGAAGACAAGTCATAGTCACAGATAAATAGAGAAGAATTCAATTTTTCCAACAGGAACTTGGATCATGGGGTCTCCATTAAAAAGACAGTCATTGCCCTTTGATGCCCATCTTGCTCAATGGTCCACCAGCCGCCATCCCTAGCCTAACATTGTACCCCTAAACTAATCCAGACCAATGCCCAGGAGTTTTGTTTTTTTTACCTTGTTCAGACCTCAGCTATGACACACCAAGAAGGACAAGTCATGGTCACAGATAAATAGAGAATTACATTTTTTCCAACAGGGACTTGGGCCATAAGGTCTCCATTAAAAGGATAGTAATTGCCCACTATCCTCAATGGTCCACCATTGTATGGCTGTTGCAGATCTTTGGCTCCCACAATCCTTTGCAGTGTCTCCCCGGCCTGTCCAGGTCAAGACTTGAGGAGAATTTATTTCATTATTTTGTTGAGCTCGACTAATCCTCGGCAGCAGAGTTCTCACATACGGGATATCACCATCACATCAGCATTAAAAACTGAAGCTCGTCCGGGTCTAACTATTTGCTCAAGAGATTTTGTAAGCCTGAAGGCTTGCACGTAAAACACACAGAGAAGACGAGTTCCCTGGCAGGATCCACCATCTGCGTCTCTGTTTACCGGTCGCCACGCCATAGCAACGGAGGTTCAAAATAAAGGAACAGCTTTGAAACAATGTATCGGAAAGGCTTCACAAGCAACTCACTTAAAGGGTTGTTACAGTTATAGATGACCTGTCCATTGGAAGCTTATTTTTTCAGCGACTATGGAAGGGAGATTTCTGACATTCCCAGCTCCACCCTCCTACTACAGCCTTTGCCGGGGGGGGGGGGCGCACAGTGTCGGCATTTGATGGGCACAATGGCGGCATTTGACGGGCAGATAGGTGGCATTTGATTGGCACAGTGGCTGCAATTGCTGGGCACAGTGGCTACATTTGATGGCACAGTGGCTGCATGTGATGGGCACAGTGGCGGCAATTGATGGCACAGTGGTGCCAATTGATGGGCACAGTGGCGGCAATTGATGGCACAGTGGCGGCAATTGATGGCACAGTGGCGGCAATTGATGGCACAGTGGCGGCAATTGATGGCACAGTGGCGGCAATTGATGGCACAGTGGCGGCAATTGATGGGCACAGTGGCGGCAATTGATGGGCACAGTGGCGGCAATTGATGGGCACAGTGGCTGCAATTGATCAGCACAGTGGCTGCAATTGATCAGCACAGTGGCTGCAATTGATCGGCACAGTGGCTGCATTTGATGGGCACAATGGCGGCATTTGATGGGCACAATGGCGGCATTTAATGGGCAGATAGGTGTCATTTGATCGGCACAGTGGCGGCATTTGATGGGCACAATGGCGGCATTTAATGGGCAGATAGGTGTCATTTGATCGGCACAGTGGCGGCATTTGATGGGCACAATGGCGGCATTTAATGGGCAGATAGGTGTCATTTAATTGGCACAGTGGCGGCATTTGCTGGGCACAGTGGCTGCAATTGCTGGGCACAGTGGCTGCAATTGCTGGGCACAGTGGCTGCAATTGCTGGGCACAGTGGCTGCAATTGCTGGGCACAGTGGCTGCATTTGATGGCACAGTGACTGCAATTGATGGCACAGTGGCGGCAATTGATGGCACACTGGCGGCAATTGATGGGCACAGTGGCTGCAATTGATGGCACAGTGGCGGCATTTGATAGGCACAGTGGCTGCAATTGATGGGCACAGTGGCTGCATCTGATGGCACAGTAGCTGCAACTGATGGGCACAGTGGCTGCAATTGATGGCACAGTGGCGGCATTTGATGGCACAGTGGCTGCAATTGATGGGCACAGTGGCTGCAATTGATGGGCACAGTGGCTGCATCTGATGGCACAGTGGCTTCAATTGATGGCCCAATTCTGAAATCCAGGTGGGCGCCCTAATTCTAGCGCCTCCTGTAAATTGTTTGACATTCTTGCGATGACAGATGCGATGACGGGTTGGAGGAGATAATTACAAACATAGAAAGCCCGGATTATTTGTGTCTTGTGTTTCACCTCCCCGGCCTTTCATTTCCAGTCTCACCGCACTTTCTGCCCAACCGGTTCTTCCACGACTTTGGTCTCATGCCGGATTATCTCCATAGCAACCAGCAGGAAACAGAAACCCACCTGGGTCCGCCCCCTAATCCACCTGTTGTGTCACAGGATACGCGTTCCGCTCCACCGGCCACAAAACTCTGCGAGGGTTCTAGAATGCCAACGCTGCTGATGGGACTTTGATTGTCACATATCTGCACAATGAACCTTCCACCCCGGACTTCCAGGGACACAATATTAAATGTGACCGGTCGTGTTCTGTTTATAAAAATATTTGCAAAGTAACTCTACCGCCAACTTTTCCATTGTTGACCAACTCTGAATAGTGATCCCCTACGGATCAACCTGCTCTTCCCCGAAAGGGGATTGGGTCGTATTTGGCAGCATCTCCTACCACCGGTGGCAAAGCGATGCTTTCAAAAGACTCCGTCACCGACCTAAAAACTTGCACAGAAAAAAATCAAGTATTTCAAATGCTTATTTGTAGTATTTTTCCTTCCCGTAAATATAACTTTTTTTATTCATTTGCCGAGACTACTCCAGAAAGAGCCGTTTCCCGAACACAGCCCCCTCCCTTCTGTCCTCTCTTCTTCTGGGAGTGTCCATACGCTGTCTGTGCTGGGCCAGCTCCTAATCCCCTCACCTCCCTGCATAACCTTTTATGCAGCCAGATGGGGGGGAGGAGTGAAGGGAAGCACCCGCGCGTGTGCGCACAAACAGCGATCACCCCACACATGCGAGGCATCGCCGCGAAAGTTAGATCATGGGCAGTAATTCTAGCACCTCCTCTGTAAATCTAAAGTGGCAACATATTAAAGCTTTTAAAGCTTCATCTATGGATAGTAAAATTTACATTTGACAGCGTTGCACGGGCATACGCAAATTTAAAGCATGACCTGTTTGGTATCTACTTGGCGTAACATTATCATTTATATTTTACCAAAAATTTGATTTTTTTTCTCAAAAAACTGTGTTTGAAAAACCGCTGCTTGACTACCATGTGACATAAAAATTTGCAAAACCCACCAATTTATTCTCCAAGGCCTCTGCTTTAAAAAATATAAATAATGTTTGGGGGGGTTCTAATTAATTTTCTAGCACAAAAAACTGATTGTTAAACAAAAGGTGATGGGGGGAAAAGCCTGGTCTTCAAGTGGAACATTTTCCTATTATTTCTTCCATGGTGAGGAGGCCACACTTCTGGTCAGATGGTGGCAGAAAGCCTTGAATACCCCGACATGGTCAGTCATGTGACCAAATTCCAAGTCACTGGTCAAGTGTCCAGCACCAAGCAATCAACAGCTTTGCCTGAACTCTGATTCTCCCCTTTTGCGGGGAAATAATATGACCAATGCCTTGATGTTGGGTCATGTGACTGAGCCATGGTTGTGGTTCCCTCCACCAAGGCATGAATATCTTACCTTCAGGGTGAAGAAGGCAACCAAGGGGTTTCTTATCACTAACGATCCACGGAGTGTCTGGGTGGGCCATGGCGCACTCGTTTAGTGATATTTCATTGTAGCACTGGCACTGCCTACAGAGGTGGCAGATGGCAGCCTCAGACTCTAGATGGAAGCCTTTGTTGTGACAGGTACCCTTTAATCAGAAATTGTGCCTTTTCTCCATGACCATGTCTTCTCACTTGGTAAGTTCCCGGATCTGTACGCCTGCTGTGCCCATTTTGAAGGGTCCCCACATCTCAGTGCCGAGTTCCTGGGTCTGTACCCCTGCTGTTCCCGTTATGAGGGGTTCCCACCATCCCTGTGCTGAGTTCCCGGGTCTTTACACCTGCTGTGCCCATTATGAGGGGTCCCCACCATCCTTGTGCCGAGGCCCCAGGTCTTTACACCTGCTGTACCCATTATGAGGGGGTCCTACCACCGCTGTGTTGAGTTCCTGGGTCTGTACACCCACTGTGCCCATTATGATGGGTCCCCACCATCCTTGTGCCGAGTTCTCAGGTCTGTACACCTTCTGTGCCCATTATGAGGGGGTCCTACCATACCTTTGCTGAGTTCCTGGGTCTGTACACCTGCTGTGCCCATTATGAGGGGTTCCCACCATCGCTGTGCTGAGTTCCCAGGTCTGTACACCTGATGTGCCCATTATGAGGGGTTCCCACCATCCCTGTGCTGAGTTCCAGGGTCTGTACGCCCGCTGTGCCCATTATGAGTGGTTCCCACCATCCCTGTGCTGAGTTCCCGGGTCTTTACACCTGTTGTGCCCATTATGATGGGTCCCCACCATCCTTGTGCCGAGTTCTCAGGTCTATACACCTTCTGTGCCCATTATGAGGGGTTCTCACCATCCCTGTGCTGAGTTCCCAGGTCTGTACACCTGCTGTGCCCATTTTGATTCCAGTTGGAATTTGTTTTCTGGGGTCAGTTGAGCCAATGTTGATTTGGGGGGGTCATAACCAGCAGATGTGGCGTTGTGCCGCACCCATCACCGTCTGACAGATCGTAGATGGCGATCTTTGATATAAATCAGGCCAGACAAGTGCAGGATGGGTGGGCCGGGCGCTCTGCGCTGTCACATCGCAGCGTTTGTCAGCTGTTCTTTGGAGGATTACTCCCAGCAGCTCGCTCCTCCGGTGTAATGAAGTGGAAAAACACAATGCAGAGGTCGTTCCATTCTGTGCCGGAGGAAAATCCCGGCTCTTGCGTCTTTAAGCGGCGACTGCGTTCTGCAGGGGGTCAGCTCCCAGCTAAGCCAGGATTACGCAGGGGGCACAGAAACCTGTGTACACTGTGTAGCAAAATTAGCCAGACTGCTCAAGCTGCAGCCCTGATCTGCTGAAGTATTTGGCATGTGAACGGCCACAAGGACCCCAGGACCGGTAAACACGCCGGGGATTAATTGAGAGAGCCGCCGCACCTGGCACCACCAGCCCACACTATGGCCTGACGGGCGACCGTAAGCTCCTGGGGGGCAGAGTCAATCTGGGACTCAGCCATGGCAATCGCAGCATTAGATCGCAAGCCCACGAGCCCAGCAGATTGAGAGTTTGGTTACATATGAGATTTTTGGCTCGCTTTGTAACCGGAGATTAAAGGGGCAGTCCACCAAAATCTAACCCTGTGCTGAGTTCCCAGGTCTGTACACCCGCTGTGCCCATTATGAGGGGCTCCCACCATCCCTGTGCTGAGTTCCTTGGTCTGTACACCCGCTGTGCCCATTATGAGGGGTTCCCACCATCCCTGTGCTGAGTTCCCAGGTCTGTACACCTGCTGTGCCCATTATGAGGGGTTCCCACCATCCCTGTGCTGAGTTCCCGGGTCTGTACACCCGCTGTGCCCATTATGAGGGGTTCCCACCATCCCTGTGCTGAGTTCCCAGGTCTGTACACCTGCTGTGCCCATTATGAGGGGTTCCCATCGTCCCTGTGCTGAGTTCCTTGGTCTGTACACCCGCTGTGCCCATTATGAGGGGTTCCCACCATCCCTGTGCTGAGTTCCCAGGTCTGTACACCTGCTGTGCCCATTATGAGGGGTTCCCACCATCCCTGTGCTGAGTTCCCGGGTCTGTACACCCGCTGTGCCCATTATGAGGGGTTCCCACCATCCCTGTGCTGAGTTCCCAGGTCTGTACACCTGCTGTGCCCATTATGAGGGGTTCCCACCATCCCTGTGCTGAGTTCCCAGGTCTGTACACCTGCTGTGCCCATTATGAGGGGTTCCCATCGTCCCTATGATGAGTTCCTTGGTCTGTACACCCGCTGTGCCCATTATGAGGGGTAACCATCATTCCTTCATGGAAGGTGTACCATGAGGACCTGGGACACACAAAGGTGGAAAGGAGCAGAGTCAGGAATGATGGCTGGGCTATCTCACTATTGGACCATCCAAGCTATATAAGAAGCCAGGAGCTGACTTATGCCACCCGGCTCCAGCTATTGTGAGAAGATCACTTTGGGGCGGATTGGCCCTTTAAGAAGCTTAATTTGCAACACATGGATTGCAGAGTGTTACAGTCTAATTTTTTTATCTTACTTTTATTGATTTATATTGTGTCTGCAGTGCTTTTATAAAGTACACATGTCCATTCACATCAGCTTCTGCCCCAAAGGAGCTTACAGTTTATTATTGGAAAAAACGGTGACACGTGCGCGCAATATTGGCAGGAGCAGATTAACCAAACGTGATTGGTGGGAATTACACCTTTTTAATACCTAATAGCGCAGTGCACAATGGGGCCTTTATAATACAGGGAGGTGTCTGCAGGTCTCACTTCCAGCACAGGTCCAATAAAATAAGGAGATTATTCCGCAATTTAGGATAATGGGCGGAGCCTTGCAAATCATTCTTTTATGCCCCTGTGGCCAATTGCACATCCAGAAACTCTGGACTATAATATAGTGTTAGAAAAATGACAGCCAGAATTCATGCCGCATGCACAAATGTGTGCGACACACACATAACGCATTAAAAAAAATAACCTGCTAAAGGAAGACTAATGCCCCGTACACACGATCGGACTTTCCGACAGAAAAACCGTGGATTTTTGTCCCAAGATTGTTGGCTCAAACTTGTCTTGCATACACACACGGTCACACAAATGTAGGCCAACAATATCGAACGTGAGAACGCGGCGACGTACAACACGTACGCCGAGAAAAAGGAAGTTCAATAGTCATGTGATATCTCCATTACGAGCGCTAGTTTTACAAGACCGAGCGCTACTGGCTCGTACTTGATTCCGAGCATGCGTGAACTTTTGTGCGCGGACTTGTGTACACGCGATCGGACTTCCCGACAACAAAGTTGGCGGAAAATTTGAGAACCTGCTAGCCAACATTTGTGGGCGGAAAATGCGACAGCAAATGTCCGATGGAGCGTAGACACGGTCGGACTTTCCGACAACGAGCTCACATCGAACATTTCCCGTCGGAAAACCCGACTCTGTGTACGCGGCATTACAGTTGTTCTCAAAAGTTTGCACCTCCTGGCAGAAATTGTGAAATTTTGAAATTCCCCAAATGGCCCTGAAATTTTTTTTTTTTTTTTAAAGCGTTGCCTATGGAGATTTTTAAGTACCATAGTTTGTCGCCATTCCACAAGCGTGCGCAATTTTTAAAGCGTGACATGTTAGATATCTATTTACTTTAACGTAACATCATCTTGGGTTATATATTGTGGGGTTTTTTTTTTTTGCATTTCAGTGCATTTTTTCCCAAAAAATTATGTTTTAAAAAATGCTGCACAATTATCATGCGACATAAAAAAAAAATTGCGACGATCACCATTTTATTAGGGTCGCTGCTACAAAACAAAAAAAAAAATTATATATATATATATATATATATATATATATAATATTTATGAGTTATAAGCGATCTTCTAGTAAAAAATAAAATTTTAAGTACCGTAGTTGGTCATCATTCCACAATCGTGCGCAAATTTGAAGTGTGCCATATTAGGTATCTATTTACTCGCCGTAACGTTCTCATGTATAGTTTACAAATTTTGGCTTATATACTGTGTTTTTTTCAAATTCATTAAAGTGTATTTTTTCCCAATAAATTGCGTTGGAAAAAACTGCTGTGTGACGTAAAAAAATTGCAAAGATGGCCATTTTATTCCCTAGGTTCTCTGCTAAAAAAAAAAAAAAATGTATATATATATATATATAATATCTCATAAACAATTGCGACGATCGCTTTTTTATTCTCTGCTTAATTTATATATATATATATATATATATAATGTTTGGGGGTTGTTACATAGGTGAGGTTGAAAAAAGACACAAGTCCATCAAGTCCAACCTATGTGTGTGATTATGTGTCAGTATTACATTGTATATCCCTGTATATTGCGGTCATTCAGGTGATTATCTAATAGTTTCTTGAAGCCATCAATGCTCCCCGCTGAGACCACCGCCTGTGGAAGGGAATTCCACATCCTTGCCGCTCTTACAGTAAAGAACCCTCTACGTAGTTTAAGGTTAAACCTCTTTTCTTCTAATTTTAATGAGTGGCCACGAGTCTTGTTAAACTCTCTTCTGCGAAAAAGTTTTATCCCTATTGTGGGGTCACCAGTCCGGTATTTGTAAATTGAAATCATATCCCCTCTCAAGCGTCTCTTCTCCAGAGAGAAAAAGTTCAGCGCTCGCAACCTTTCCTCATAACTAAGATCCTCCAGACCCTTTATTAGCTTTGTTGCCCTTCTTTGTACTCGCTCCATTTCCAGTACATCCCTCCTGAGGACTGGTGCCCAGAACTGGACAGCATACTCCAGGTGCGGCCGGACCAGAGTCTTGTAGAGCGGGAGAATTATCGTTTTATCTCTGGAGTTGATCCCCCTTTTAATGCATGCCATACTGTTGTAAGTAAGTAGTTGTAGTAGTAGTACCGTAGTTTGTCGCCATTCCATGAGCATGCGCCATTTTAAAGCGTGACATGTTGGGTATCTATTTACTCGGTATAACATCATCTTTTATCAAAAAAAATTGAGGTATATATTATGGGTTTTTCTATTTATTTTTTTATTCTTTAAAAGTATTTTTTTTTTCCCCCAAAAATGTTGTTTGAAAAACTGCTGCGCAAATACCATGTGACATAAAAAATTTCAACGAGCGCCTTTAAATTCCCTAAGGTCTCTGCTCAAAAAAAAAAAAAAAAAAAAGCTTGGGGGTTCTGAGTAATTTTATAGCAAGAAAGTACTGATTTAAACTTGTAAAAAAAAAGTGCCAGAGAAAGCCTGGTCAGCAAGTGGATACCCTACATACAATTAACACCGATGTGTGGCACAGACCACTCCCTGACTGCAACAATGTTACTGCTTGATACATTTCTTAACCTCTTCTTCATGTATCTTGGGAGGAATTGAGGAGCGGAGGTTTGCTTTAAACAGAGTTGAGTTGGGAGCTGTAACAAAATTGCTTTCTTCGATTGTAAGCTCTTTGGCCTAGGCTCCTTCAGTGCCAGTACCAGAAGGTAGTATCACACTGCAGGCACCCCAGCAGCCCCCCTACACTCCATGACTTCTGAATGCTGTGACCCCGCATTGTCTGGAAGGGATTCTCTTGCACTCTATCCGGTTCCCAGCATTCCAATGCATCCATAGTAGAAGATCCCGGGCCGCTGCCTGTACAGACCTGCTGAGTAACACACACTGATCTGCCTCTGGCGGAATTTGCTGATAGGCGATATGTCAGAGATAATGAATAAAGGAAAGTTATAGTCTCTGTGATTTACATACGAATGTGATCTTCTGATACTCATAATCTGGTGGGAAGTTCTTCACTGTAAGGTCATCACAAAAGACAAAGGGGGCGCCAGTAGGGAGAGGTTTAATCTCCGCATAGGGAAAGGCTTCTTTACAGTAAGAGCTGTGAAAATGTGAAATAGAATATTGCAGACCCCCTTACACTGGGGGTCAGCAAGAGAAGGACCCCCCTTACACCATTGGTCGCTCAGTGAAAGACAGACATAGTAAAAGATTCCAGGTCGCTGCCTTAACAGAGCTGCTGAGTAACGCACACCGATCTGCTGATAGGCGATTCGTTGGAGATGGGGATTAATTCCGAGGTCTCCAAACTTTCCAAACAAAGGGCCAGTTTATTATCTTTCAGACTTTAGAGGGGCCGGAATGTGGCCAGTAGGAGTAGAAAATGTCTTGGCATCAGTAGCAATGCCCCATCACTGGTACCAGTGGGAGGGATAGTGCCCCATCATTGGTACCAGTGGGAGGGATAGTGCCCCATCATTGGTGTCAGTGGGAGGAATAGTGCCCCATCATTGGTACCAGTGGGAGGAATAGTGCCCCATCACTGATACCAGTGGGAAGGATAGTGCCCCATCATTGGTGTCAGTGGGAGGGATAGTGCCCCATCATTGGTGTCAGTGGGAGGAATAGTGTCCCATCACTGGTGTCAGTGGGAGGAATAGTGTCCCATCACTGGTGTCAGTGGGAGGAATAGTGCCCCATCACTGGTGTCAGTGGGAGGAATAGTGCCCCATCACTGGTGTCAGTGGGAGGAATAGTGCCCCATCACTGGTGTCAGTGGGAGGAATAGTGCCCCATCACTGGTGTCAGTGGGAGGAATAGTGCTCCATCACTGGTATCAGTGGGAGGAATAGTGTCCCATCACTGGTGTCAGTGGGAGGAATAGTGTCCCATCACTGGTGTCAGTGGGAGGAATAGTGCCCCATCACTGGTGTCAGTGGGAGGAATAGTGTCCCATCACTGGTGTCAGTGGGAGGAATAGTGCCCCATCACTGGTGTCAGTGGGAGGAATAGTGCCCCATCACTGGTGTCAGTGGGAGGAATAGTGCTCCATCACTGGTATCAGTGGGAGGAATAGTGCTCCATCATTGGTGTCAGTGGGAGGAATAGTGCCCCATCATTGGTGTCAGTGGGAGGAATAGTGTCCCATCACTGGTGTCAGTGGGAGGAATAGTGCATCCTCATTGGTGTCAGTGGGAGGAATAGTGCCCCATCATTGGTATCAGTGGGAGGAATAGAGCCCCATCATTGGTATCAGTGGGAGGAATAGTGCCCCATCATTGGTATCAGTATGAGGGATAGTGCTCTGTCATTGGCTGTTATTAGAGTAAATTAAGGGTTAGTAAGGGGTTATACAGAGGAACATTTGTTCATTCCTTTGATCTGCAAATGAAACAGATACAAAAAGAAATAATGTTTCTTTTTACTTTTGTGTTGTTAATAAACATTGCTGGCTGCTTTTTTTTTTTTTTGACAGCTCCAATTACCGGACTTCTTTGACACTTCAGCTGTCAACAGAGGGGACCCCACTGACAGCTCAAAGAATGGAGCCTGAAAGTATCCGTTTTCATGTATCGGTGCATTTGCACGAGTACCGATACTTGTGCAAATACTCGGTATTGATACCAATACTAGTATCGGTGCAACCCTAGTCCTGAGGATCCTCCAGTCCAGAATAACTTAGTGACAACAGCCCCCCCCTCACCTCCACCCCCTCTCCTCCAGCCAAGTTCTCCTTTCCAGCCTTGGGCCCTGGAAAGTGACGGGGATGACGGAACGGCAAGAGGAAAGCTCCAGAGAACGCGGGCGCTGAAAGTTTAATAGACGCAGCATTCAACGCAGTGTCAGAAAGCGATAGATCGATGGGACAAATTAATTCTGATTAATTCTGCAGTGATGGTAGAGAGGAATGAGGGAGACGAGGAAAGTATATTTCACCGGGCTGCGGCGGCGGTGACAGGTCTCAGAATGCGCCTTACACCGCTAGAATAGGAACATCTGCTTCCACCACAGCGCCAAATGTAGAAAACCTGCGTTCGGTGGTTTGGAGGTGCGGTTGAGCATGCTAGCGTTTTCTGCGTGTTCCCGCACACGCCACGTTTTGGCGCAGTCCATTCATTTTATTGTGCACAGAAAATGCAACAAGAGAAGTCCTCGGCCCCGCGGCGCTATGCATTTTAGGACGCAAGCGGAAAGGGGATGAGCGGGGGAGTGCCATCAAGAATTTGGTCAGGGTCACATTTGATGCGGCTCTGCGAGACGCGTTTTGCAAAATGCAGGGAGAAGGTCCCCTGCACCATTTCTGGAATCGCGGCCCACATGGGAACTGCAAATGCAGTGCGGTTCCCAGTAAGTGCAGGCTGCCGTTAGGAATGAATGGTTCCCGCACGCATCGAGCGCATTTTTCTGTGCGTTGGTTGCCGCTGTGGGGTCAGGTGCAGACCCGCGGCAGGCAGAAGTGAACCGAGCCTCAATGCTATAGGGTAGTGGTCTGCAAACTGCGGCCCGGGGGCCAAATGTGGCCCTTCTCTTGCTTTTATCTGGTCCTTGGGACACTATTTCATTTACTGACCCCAACAATTGGGCACAATTCCTCCTAATGACACCAACAATGGGCCACAATTTTTCCCAAATGACACCAAGGATGTGGCACTATTCCTCCCACCGAAACCAATGATGGGGCCAGTTCCTTCCAATGACACCAACGATGGGGCACCATTCCTCCCAAATGACACCAATGATGAGGCACAATTCCTCCTAATGACACCAATGATGGGGCACAATTCCTCCTAATGACACCAATGATGGGGCACAATTCCTCATAATGACACCAAGGATGTGGCACTATTCCTCCCACTGACACCAATGATGGGGCACAATTCCTCCCAATGACACCAACAATGGGGCCCAATGACACCAACGATGGGGCACAATTCCTCCCAATGACACCAACGATGGGGCACAATTCCTCCCAATGACACCAAGGATGGGGCACAATTCCTCCCAATGACACCAACGATGGGGCACAATTCCTCCCAATGACACCAACGATGGGGCACAATTCCTCCCAATGACACCAACGATGGGGCACAATATCTCCCAAATGACACCAACGGTGGGGACCATCACCACTAACAATGAGGCACACTTCCTACTAATGACAAAAAAGATGGGGCATTTACTCCAACTGATGCTGGGAAATTTTCTACTTCTGATGACCCCAATCCGGCCCCCCTGTAGTCTGAGGGACAGTAAACTGGCCCTTTGTTTAGAAAGTTTGGAGACCCCTGCTATAGGGCATAGGTGCTCAACCTGTGGCCCTCCAGCTGACAAGTTACAAGGATGACTCCCAAAGGCAGAGGCATGATGGGAATTGTAGTTCGGCTGAAGGGTCAACAGAAAGTGCTGAACCCTTTTTTTTAAAAATGCGCTGCAGCAAAGCACGTGGCACTTTGCCATTGCTCGTTTTGGCAAAGTGCGTTAGTAAGTAAAGCAGAACTAAAATCATTTTTGCAGAAGAGAAAATTCGATAACCTAAACCTGCCGAGTGCCATTAATTCCCCTACGCATCCAGCAAACCCGCGCATCCACGCCTACCAAAAAAAAAACGTGGTACCATAGTGCATTTTGGTGCAGTGCTACCCAACCCATAAAAGTTATTAAGAATAATTAATAAAATAATAATTAATTAAATAAAATAACCCCAAATTCTAATTACAAACCTAATATTAACCCCTAACACTAATATCAACCCCTAATCCTAACCTCTAATCCTGATGTTAACCCCAAATTCAAACCTGTAACCCTAATAATAACCCCTAACTCTAACCCCAATATTAACCCTTAATCCTAACCCTAATAACCCCTAGCTCTAACCCCAATATTAACCCCTAACACTAATATTAACCCCTACTCCGAACACTAATATTAACCACTAACCCTAATATTAACTCCTAATTCGAACCCCTAACCCTAATAACCCCTAGCTCTAACCCTAATATTAACCCTAACCACAAATATTAACCCCTAATCCTAACCCCTAGCTCTAACCCTAATTTTAACCCCTAACACTAATATTAACCCCTAATTCTAACCCCTAACGCTAATAACCCCTAATTCTAACCCTAATATTAACCCCTAACCCTAACACTAATATTAACCCCTACTCCTAACACTAATATTAACCACCAACCCTAATATTAACTCATAATTCGAACCCCTAACCCTAAGAACCCCTAGCTCTAACCCTAATATTAACCCCTAATCCTAACCCCTAACACTAATATTAACCCCTGCTTCTAACACTAATTATAACCCCTAACCCTAATAACCCCTAGCCCTAATTTTAACCCCTAACACTAATATTAACCCCTAACCCTAACACCTAACACTAATATTAACCCCCAACCCTAATATTAACTCCTAATTCAAACTCCTAACCCTAATAACTCCTAGCTCTAACACTAATATTAACCCCTACTTCTAACACTAATTATAACCCTAATATTAACTCCTAATTCAAACCTCTAACCCTAATTTTAACCCCTAACACTAATATTAACCCCTAATTCTAACCCCCATCCCTAATAACCCCTAATTCTAACAGTAATATTAACCCCTAACACTAATATTAACCCCTACTGCTAACATTATGAACCACTAATCCTTAACCCTAACACTAACTATAACCCCTAACCCTAATATTAACTCCTAATTCAAACCCCTAACCCTAATACTAACCCCTACTCCTAACACTAATATTAACCACTAATTCTAATCCTAAACCCGAACACTAATTATAACCCCTAACACTAATATTAACTCCTAATTCTATCCCCTAACCCTAATCTTAACCCCTTACCCTAATCCTAACCTAACCAAATAAATCATAAACAAATTAACCCCTTACAAAAAAGTAAAAATAAATAAATTATATAATAATAAAAAAAATTAATAAACACAAATATGTGGATGAAAAAGCTGAAAACATAGAAACAAAATGGCTGATATTTTTCTCTCTTGGCTTAGAAATAAACAGCAAAGCTCAAAAACGCTGTAAAAAGGCTCAGAAACACCCGAAAATAAACTCTGAAAACCCGCGGCGCTCAGATGTGAAGGCAGCCATAGTTGTCACCACTGCAGGTGTCCCCATTGGAAGATTTCCCCGGTTTCTGTTGGGTGGTGATCACAGCTTTGTTTATTTTTCTACTTTATTACTTTCATACGGAGGCGGCGCGGGCCATCATGTGACTGTAGGTGTCGGTGATAACGGGTCCCCTTTATGAGAACATCCGGTGTCCCCCCCCCGGCACAGAGAGACCCCCGATCTGATCCCATAGCTGCTAATGTGACCCTATCCTGACCCCGGGAACCCGGAAGCATTTCCAGCCTCAAACTGTGCAGAGGAGCTCACAGAAGGGGGGCCACAGGGGCCCCAGGTTCATAGAGGATGAAGGGAATTTTGAATCGCCGCAATTCTGCCTGCGATTTCAAAACGCTGTTGTAAAATGGAAAAAAAAAAAAATCGCACAACACGAATTTCAGATGCTAATCATTTTAATGGCACCTAAAAAAATGTGTTGCGGTTTTAGCGTGATCGGTGCGCGATAAATAGCGCGGCGAAAGGCATCGCGTGGAGCTTGTCACCCAAAAAAAAAAAAAAAAACAGTTTTCGCGTTGTGCGATTTTGTCATTTTTACAACAGCGATTTTGAAATTGCTGGGCAGGATCGCGGCAAACTGCATCGCGTGAAGCTTGTCGCCCAAATAAACAGTTTTCACGTTGTGCGATTTTGTCATTTTTACATCAAACCGCAAAATTTGGTCATTTGGCATGATCGTGCACGATACATCGCGTGGTGAACCGCATCGCGTGAAGCTTGTCGCCCAAAAAAAACTGTTTTCGCGTTGTGCGATTTTGTCATTTTACATCAAAACGCAAAATTTGGTCATGCAGCGTGATCGTGCACGATACATCGCGCGGTGAACCGCATCGCATGAAGCTTGTCACCCAAAAAAAAAAATAAATTATATATATACGCATTGTGCGATTTTGTCATTTTACAACAGCGATTTTGAAATTGCAGGGCAGGATCGCGGCAAACCGCATCGCGTGAAGCTTGTCGCCCAAAAAAAAAGTTCAGGAGCTTCTTGTAGGCGACAAGCTTCACCGCGATTGCAGCGCGTTTTTTCTTTTTTTTTTTTTTCGCCGGAACTGCGTCCCGCGGTTTAAGATGTCATAAAAAATGAATGGCATCTGAAATTTTTCATTTTAGCACAGCGTTTTGAACATGCGGCGATTCTGCCCACGGGTGTGAATGAAGCCATAGGGTAGCCCATTCGTTTCAATGGACTACCCTACACGCGACAAACACGCCAAAGTAGCTTATGTCGCTTTTTTAAGGCTGCATTCCCACCTGTGCGTTGCGTCTAAGCGATTTGGTCATGTGACTGCGGCAGGAATGTATCCTTTTAATGCGCCTTTAGCCTAGGTTCATACCTCTGCGTTTTTTTTTTTTTGCGGCCTGCATTTGCACAAGGCATGGCAGACCATTCATTTAAATGGGCTGCCATGTCTGCGTTTTCCTGCAGAAAAAGGTGCATGCTCCTTTTTCAAAACGCGGCCCCACAGGGAAATCGCATGGTCGGCTTGACCATGCGATTTCCCTGTGGTTCCTGCACCCGCAAATTCACTGCGTTTTTACATGCTTGGAGGGGGCTGCTATTCAGAGAAAATGGCAGCCCCACGCATTCTCTCACAGCATCGCGTTTTCACTGCGGGTATCGATGCGATTCCAGCACCCGCAGCCACGCGCTTGGGTGCACACCGAGCCTAAAATGTGTCAAAACCGCGTTATTAACGGTACGGGCAATTTGAGTGTCGGCGTTCGAAGTGTGAACTTAGCTTCTTTGGACACAAAAGTCGCATGACAAGTCACAGCCCATTGATTTCAATGGCGCCCGTTCCCATCTATGCGACTTTGAAAATCAAGGACATGGAAAAGGTTCACTGCACTACTGTGATGCGACTTTGTAAAGTTGGACCAAAGCTGCACTCAAAGTCGCACTCTAAAATCGTGCCACTTCGGGGGTCGCAATAGTGGAAACGTAGGCTAAGGCTCCATTCACACCTTATCGGGGCGGAATTGCCGCGATTTTCAAAAAGGGATGCCTTTGCGATGCTATTACTTCTAATGGCACCTCAATTGCGCCGCGATTTTGCTGCGATTGACGCACGGTAAATCACAATGCGCGACTCTATCGTCCAAAAGAAGCTCCGATTCCTTTATGAGTGACCAGTGTAGCGCACTGCGATTTCAGCACGATTTACCGTGCGGCCATCATGGCAAAGTTGCGGCGCGATTTAGAAGTAATGGCATCACAAATGCATCCCGCGTTTTGCAGCGATTTGAAAATCGCCGGCAATTCCGACCCGCGATCAGGTGTGAATGGAGCCTCAGGCTACATTTCCACTATTGCGACCCCCGAAGTCGCGGGATTTTTGAGTGCAGCTTTGATCCAACTTGACACTCTCTGGATCAATATCGCTTCAAAAGTCGCATCAAAAAGTAGTGCAGGAACCTTTTTCAATGTTGTTGATTTTCAAAGTCGCATAGATGGCAACGGGTGCCATTGAAATCAAAGGGCTGTGACCTGTCATTCGACTTTGTGTCCAAAATCGCATGACAAGTTGCCAACAGTGGAAACAGAGACCTTAGGATAAGCTCACATTTCTAAAGCCGACACTCAGTGCCTGTACCGTATGAATGGCTCAAGGCCGGTTCACACCTAAAATCGCACAGGGACGCAATCCACCTTCCTGTGCGATTTCTGCGCAGTCCCGTGGGGTGCGATTTTTGCGCCCCATTCAAATGGGCTGCAAATCGCACCGGAACGCAATAATGCACTAACTTTTAAAAACGCGCGTCACTAAATCGCATGGTGCTGCAGTACCACGTGATTTGGTGCCTGCAAACGCTCTGCGTTTTGGGGTGCCCTTAACAATGTATTGGCACCCTCAGGAGATCGCAAAGGCAGTGCGCTTTGAGCGTGCCGCTGGAAACGCCTACAGAAGGCGCTTTTTAATCGCACCGCAGCCGGCCCTCTGCATGTTCTCTAACATGCAGACGCTCTACAGTCTCAGGGAATCGATCGGTTACAATGTATCGTCCAGACGTAAAATCTTCTCCAGCGTGGCGCAGAATAGAAGAAAGATGAAGGGCCGGCGCAGAGCGGGTGGAATCCGGACACATCATTCACTCATTGGCAGCACACGGGGTCCCCGGCTATTCACCTCCAGGAAATACGGGCCCATTGGGGTCAGGACAAGAGGTTAGCGAGGGGTCATTTGGCGGTGGGAGGGGGAAGGGAAGGGGGGCTCCATATGATAAAATCCATCTAGTATCGCCCCAGGCTGACCCGGCCTTCCCTGCCCTCAGGGTGCCTTTAACTTCTTGCCCCCCGTGTCTGAACAATCCGAATTCGCCCGTTTGAGAACGCCAATATCCGATCGACCTCCTGATGGGCTGTTATTATGTCCGGGGGGGGGGGGGGCGGATCACATACTGACATCTCAGGGAAAAAAATATTTACAAAAGTATAAAAAACAGGAAACAAAATAACATAACAAAATAAATAATAATAATAATAATAAAATAAATAATAATAAAAGTAACATAGTAGCATCCGAGGTGATAAAATAACACAAAAAAAAATCCGCTTTTGCTTTTTAACCACTTGAAGAACGGACTTCTTTCTGCCACTTTTTGTTTACAAGAATAAATCAGTATTTTTTTTGCTAGAAAATGACTTTGAACCCCCAAATATTGTATATATAAAAGTGGCGCCCCCGTCCATTATGGGCGCACGGGTGCCACCTCCCCTATCCATGCGTCCGGCCCCCAAATCTACATTCGGGGCACCGGACGCATGGATTCCCATGGCGGGGTGGGGTTTTGAAGCACGTGATTATAACCTGAGGCTCTAATAGGCTATAAAATAGGGCGGGCTTAGGGCGCAGAGCACTGCGCCCCAAGACCACCCAGTTGTGTGAGAACAGCACATGAATATTTGCTATTCTCACACTGATCCTCCTCCCGGCCAATCAGGAAGCGGGTCATGAGACCCATCATCCGGTTGGCTGAAAGGACAGGCGATCCTATTGACACCCAGGAGGAGGAGGGAGGAGACGCACGTCGGAAGCCGCGCCGTGATGCAGAGGAGGAGTAGATGCCCACCCATCGCAGCACTGCCTGCCCGGAACCTAGATGGGGAAAGTGCAGCAGGTGACCCAAACCGGGGGGGGGGGGGGGGGGGGTTTGCTGCCTCAAAAATCACCATCTGAACCACATACGTTTATCTTGGTCTCATCAGACCACAGGACTTGGTTCCAGTAATCCAAGCCCTTAGTCTGCTTGTCTTTAGCAAACTGTTTGCGGGCTTCCTTGTGCATCATCTTTAGAAGAGGCTTCCTTCTGGGATGACAGCCATGCAGACCAATTTGATGCAGTGTGCGGCGTATGGTCTGAGCACTGACAGGCTGACCCCCCACCCCTACAACCTCTGCAGCAATGCTGGCAGCACTCATACGTCTATTTCCCAAAGACAACCTCTGGATATGACGCTGAGCACGTGACCTCAACTTCTTTGGTGGACCATGGCGAGGCCTGTTCTGAGTGGAACCTGTCCTGTTATACTGCTGTATGGTCTTGGCCACCGTTCTGCAGATCAGTTTCAGGGTCTTGGCAATCTTCTTATAGCCTAGGTCATCTTTTAGGTCTCTAACATCCACCAGCTCTGTGATGTCATCATGGAGGAGGGGAAGAGGACTCCAGTGGCAACCTGTGAAGCTCTGGTGAACTCCATACCCAAGTGGGTTAAGGCAGTGCTGGAAAATAATGGCGGCCACACAAAATATTGACGCCTTGGGCCCAATTTGGACATTTTCACTTAGGGGTGTACTCACTTTTGTTGCCAGCGGTTTAGACATTAATGGCTGTGTGTTGAGATATTTTGAAGGGACAGCAAATTTACACTGTTATACAAGCTGTACACTCACTACTTTACATTGTAGCAAAGTGTCATTTCTTCAGTGTTGTCACATGAAAAGATAGAAGAAAATATTTACAAAAATGCAAGGGGTGTACTCACTTTTGTGAGATACTGTGTGTGTGTGTGTGTGTATGTGTGTATATATATATATATATATATATATATATATATATATATATATATATATATATATATATATATATATATATATATATATATATATATATATATATATATATATATATATATATATATATATATATATATATATATATATATATATATATATATATATACACACACACACATACATACATATGTGTATATATATATATACACACACATATATATATATATATACACACACACATATATATATATATATATATATATATATATATATATATACACACACATACATACATAGAGAGAGATATTATAATATAGATAACCATATAGATAGATAGATAGAGATATCTATCTATCTGTTGTATCTATCTATTGTAGCTATCTATCTATCTATATATATATATATATATAATGTTTGGAGGTTCTAAGTAATTTTCTAGCAACAAAATACAGATTTGAACTTTTAAGCAACAAATGTAAAAAGTCATGAAAAGGGTTAATACTCTGTTCACATCTAGGTATTCCGAATCGCAGGCGGAATCTTCGCAAAACGCAGGACGCTCTGTTACTTTCCAACAGGCAGCCCAATCGCGATAACGGGACCATAAGCGCTTCCTGCGTCTTTGCGGCAATTCAGGAATTGAGGGGCAGAATCGCGGTGATTCTCGCCCGCAATCTGATGAGTTTAGATCTAAATGGATTTAAAAAAAAAAAAAAAAAATAGCATTTGAAAAACCGTTGCGCAAATACAGTGTGACATAAAAAGTTTTCATTCCCTCTCGGCTATAAAAAAAAAAAAAAAAAGCGAAAGCATGCGACAAAAACGCAATACAGTAGCGTCTCTCATGTAAAACGGGGCCTTTGGGGGGCGGGGGGCAGTTAGCGGGTGCATTATTTTTGGCCACGCCCCCCCCCAACTAGACATCTAAATGAAGTCTGAAGAAAAATATTTTTAATGTGCCGCTTGTATTGAATGTCAACGCGCGTCGTGACGCACACCGATGTTTGCGTTGTCGATCGCACGCACGGAGATACGTTCCTATTGGTTTCAATAGCAGAAATCGCCCAGCAAAAATCCATGGATGTGACTCCAGCTTTATTTTTTTAATGTTTACATTTTTTATATATATATTTTATGATTTGCGCCCCCCCCCCCCCCGCGACCTCCCAGGGTCCCCATCTATTTTTTTTATATATTTTAATGAAAAGCGAGTTATACGACTTTTAATTAAAGGGGTTTATGGAGAGGGTGCGATATTTGGAAAAGCAGCGATTTCAGCCGCTTGGAACACATTTTCCAGAACCCGGCGCTGCCGTCTGCATCCGCCGCCCTCGGGCAGCTTTTAGTGCGCAAATAAATCCGAGGCGGCGAGTGCTGACAGATGATTATGCCGTGTGACGGGCCGGGGAGCGCGTGTGGTGGGTGGGGGTGGGGGGGCGATAGGTGTCGGGGGAAGGTTAGACCGGTATGACAGAAAACAACAGATGGACAGAAGCAGGAAAAACTTGCCAGGAATCGC
Source organism: Aquarana catesbeiana (assembly GCF_042186555.1). Classification (NCBI taxonomy): domain Eukaryota; kingdom Metazoa; phylum Chordata; class Amphibia; order Anura; family Ranidae; genus Aquarana; species Aquarana catesbeiana. Next base: position 232,004,691 of record NC_133335.1, on the reverse strand, counting down.
GGGCAAAGGGCACAGCCCAAGTCTCCGATCTCTGCAGGTTGGGCCTAGCCTACACCTTAACGAATCGGATTGGACAATCTCTCCTTTTAGAGCTACCGGCATCTATGTAGTGCCGGAGCCGGGCCTGACTGATACAGATTTGATGGAGAGACTCGGAGCCAAAATCTCTCAGGAACGGCCTAAGTCTCCATACGGTGCTGGAAGCTATTGTTGTCTATTAAAGCGCAAATTCCAGCAAAAGCTGCAGCCAGGCACAGCCCAAGTCCCCCATTAAGTTCCAAAAGCTACCGCCATATGTTAAAAGCACGAGCTTAAACCGTCGCAATGGCTGCAGCCAGGCACAGCCTCGGTCTCCATCTGGTTCTCTATGGTAATGCGGAACCCCAGCCAAAACCAAATAGCCAGGCACAGCCTAAGTCCCCCATTAAGTTCCAGAAGCTACCGCCATATGTTAAAAGCCCAACTCTGGCTTAAACCGTCGCAATGGCTGCAGCCAGGCACAGCCTCGGTCTCCATCTGGTTCTGTATGTTAAAGCGGAACCCCAACCAAAACCAAATAGCCAGGCACAGCCTCGGTCTCCATCTGGTTCTGTATGTTAAAGCAGAACCCCAGCCAAAACCAAAAAGCCAGGCACAGCCTCGGTCTCCATCTGGTTCTGTATGTTAAAGCAGAACCCCAGCCAAAACCAAAAAGCCAGGCACAGCCTAAGTCTCTATCCAACGAGCTACGGCTGTATGTTGTAGCAGAGCCCAAACCCATTTGGAACAGCTGAAGTTGGGCACAGCCTAAGTCCCCGTCTAGTGCTGGAAGCTACTGCTGTATATTAAACCTCAGCTCCAGCTGAGTTATTATTTTAATACAAGATTTATATAGTGCCAAGAGTTTGCGCAGCGCTTTACTTGGGCATAGCCTAAGTCTTCATCTGGTGCTGTACTGCTGTATTTTAAAAACCAGCACTCCAGCCCAAACCCATCACAGCGGCTGCAGCTAAGCACAGCCTAAGTCCCCATCCAGCGCTGGGAGCTACTACTGTATGTTACAGCAGAACGTTAGACCAAGCCTAAGTCCCTTCTTAACCAGCTACTGCTGTATGTTGAACCAAAGCTCTAGTCCAAACCCCTCGCAACAGCTGCAGCCAAGCGCAGCCTAAGTCCCCAGACAGTGCTGGAAGCTACTGCTGAATGGTAATGCAGAATTTCAGCCAAAAGGTATTATGTGGGGGGGGGAATGTGTAGGGGGGGGGGGGCACCGAGATATCGGTTGCCAAAAATGATCAGCTGAAAATATGGCTATCTGTGTTTTGCTGATGGGAGAAAAAAAAAAAAAGTGGCGATTAATGGCATGCTGCGTCCTACTGACTGCAATGCAAATTCGCGTCCCATTGACTTCAATGCAAAAACGTCCCCTACTGACTTCAATGCAAAATCACTTCCCATTGAGTTCAATGCAAAATTGCGACCTTTGACTTCAATGCATAATCACGTTCCACTGACTTCAATGCAAAAAGGCCCCCCTGTTCGCTTCAATGCAAAATCACGCCCCATTGACTACCATGCAAAAACACCCTCTATTGACCTCAATGCAAAATCGTGTCCTTTTCACTTCAATGCAAAATTGGGTCCCATTGACTTCAGTGCAAAAATTGCATCCCGTTGACTTCAATGCAAAATCACGTTCTATTGACTTTAATGCAAAAATCGCGTCCCATTGACTTTAATGCAAAAACACCATTTACATTAATTAAATTTAAATAAATAAATAAAAACTGTCCATTTCAGTTTCAGTTTTTGGCCAAGTGCGTCATGAATTTTAGTTTTGGCAACACTAGAATTATAACAGCTGCAGCCAGGCACAGCCTAAATCCCCATCTGGTGCTGGAAGCGTCTGCTGTATGTTGAACCAAAACTGCAGCCAAAACCCCTCATGGTAGCTGCAGCCAGGCACAGCCTAAGTCCCTATCCGACCTGGAAGCTACCGCTGCATTTTCATGTGCAGCTCCTGCTTTGTTTTTGTATAGATCTAATGAAAGAGTGGAAAGGTTAGAACCTCTCTTGGGGTCCAACAACCCTACTGCAGCCATCACAGGGAGACCATGCAAACTCCATGCGGATGTTTTATCCATCTCTGCCCTCAATCCTTAATAATAATAATAATAATAATAATATTTTTTTATTATTCAGGATTTATATTCTTATTATTATTCAGGATTTATATTATTATTGTTATTATTAATATTATTTTATTATTCTGTATTATTATTATTTTTTTATTATTCAGAATTTATATTAAGGATTGATATTATTATTAATCCTGAATAATAAAATAAAAATAATAATATAAATCCTGAATAATAATAAGAATATAAATCCTGAATAATAATAACAATAATATAAATCCTGAATAATAATAATAATAATAATACTTTTTTATTATTCAGGATTTATATTATTATTATTATTATTCAGGATTTATATTATTGTTTGTTTTATTATTCTGTATTATTATTATTTTTTTGGTTATTCAGAATTTATATTATTATTAAGGATTGATATTATTAATCGTGAATAATAAAATAATAACAGTAATAAAAAAATAAATCCTGAATAATAATAATACTTTATTATTCAGGATTTATATTATTATTATTATTCAGGATTTATATTATTGTTATTATTAATATTATTGTTTTATTATTATGTATTATTATTTTTTTGGATTATTCAGAATTTATATTATTATTAATATTATTAAGGATTGATATTATTATTATTAATCCTGAATAATAAAATAAATCCTGAATAATAATATTAATATAAGTCCTGAATAATAATAATAATAATAAATACTTTTTTATTATTCAGGATTTATATTATTATTAAAGATTTATATTATTGTTATTAGTAATATTATTGTTATTCTGTATTGTTATTTTTTTATTATTTTATTATAAATCCTGAATAATAATAATAATCCCGAATAATATTAATAATAATAATAATATAAATCCTGAATAATAACAATAAAAATCCTGAAAAATGATAATAATCGAAATCCTGAATATTAATAATAATAATATAATTCTTGAATAATAATAATAATATGAACCCTCAATAATATTAATAATAATATAAAATGCTGAATAATAATAATAAAAATAATAATATAAATCCTGAATAATAATAATCAGCAGCACTGAGATGCATGGGATGAAATAAGTGAATACAATTATTGTTTATGATACAAAAGTATCATTTGGGGTTTATATCTCCTTTAAAAAAAAATTATTTAGGTTGTCGTCCAATTATTGGCGAGTTAAGGACATCGCGGCGTCACTGCTCTGTGGTCATGTTGGGGTTAATTTTGAACCCCGTGGAATTTTATTTCACTTTTCTGCCCCCATTTGGAGGATCGCACTCCCTAAACCCAACCCCCCCCCCCCCACACTCTGCAAGGGCCGCTGCCACTTTGACACCCCATTTGCCCACCAGGGCCGACGGTAGCCGCTGCCCCCCTCCCCCTCCCGTGTTTATGGAGCGCAGCTGATAATTAAGTGGTATCTCAGAATACCACCCAGGTGTGTCACACCCCCCTCTAAATCCTGCAGCACTCACCACCGTCGCTGAGTCGAGTTTATTTTTCCGATCGCTAAACACGTAGCTCAGCATTACAGTATATTTCCAGCCCGGCGCGGCATTCCCTGCCGGCGTCCCCGGGGAGCTGCGTTTAGTACCTGGGCGAGGACGGTGCCACCTCTGCACATCTGATGTGGCTCTTCACCGGCCCCCACTCCGGGACCAGAAAACGCCATTAATCACAGGCCTGCGTGCGCGGCGGGCGCTGATGCCGGACTCTGCTGATCAAATAAAAAAATACACGACCGTCTTTCCAACCTCAGCAGGTCAGCGAGTACACAGGGCGCCTCTTTTTATTTTTTTATTTTTACCGCATTTACTAGAGGAAAGATGCCCCAGTGTTTTCTCGGCCTATCGCCTCGCGGGAGACTTTTTGTAGATACACCGTTTGCCCAGAATATCTATAGAGAGAGAGAGAGAGAGACGCAACGCTAAACTTTAAGGGGTTTATTTTTTTTACGTTTGCATAGCAGTTCATCCAGTGAAAGTGGATGTACATTTGTTCTCTGCAAAAAAACAACAACAAATGTTAGGCTATTTCCCGTGCGGGACGAATGTTTTTCATTGATTTAAGAAGAAAAATACAACATTTGGCCTCTAGATGGCACTAAGAATCATAGGGGGGGTTTTTTGTCATACTTAGCGCCATCTGGTGTCCAAATGCAGCATTTTACTTTGTGCCCTTTTTCCTGTGCTGGTCAAATGTTTTTCATTGATTTTTACAGACCGAAAATACCGCAATTGGACAACAGATGGCGGTAAGTATGACAAAAAAAAAAAAATCCTATGATTATTACTGCCATCTAGAGGCCAAATGTGGTATTTTTCTTCTTAAAAAGAATGTAAAACATTGCAGTACATAAAATTGCCCAACAACATTTGATTTTTTTTATTTTTTATTTTGGTGGCTTGCCACAAAGTTACAATGTACAATCTGATCACTGGGGGAGGGGAGACTGAGGAAATGCTTCCTCCTCCTTCTACAAAGTTACAATGTATAGTCTGATCGCTGGGGGAGGGGAGACTGAGGAAATGCCTCCTCCTCCTTCTACAAAGTTACAATGTACAGTCTGATCACTGGGGGAGGGGGGACTGAGGAAATGCTTCCTCCTCCTTCTACAAAGTTACAATGTATAGTCTGATCGCTGGGGGAGGGGAGACTGAGGAAATGCCTCCTCCTCCTTCTACAAAGTTACAATGTACAGTCTGATCACTGGGGGAGGGGGGACTGAGGAAATGCTTCCTCCTCCTTCTACAAAGTTACAATGTATAGTCTGATCGCTGGGGGAGGGGAGACTGTGGAGGAGGAAGCATTTCCTCAAAGTTACAATGTACAGTCTGATCACTGGGGAGGGGAGACTGAGGAAATGCTTCCTCCTCCACAAAGTTACAATGTACAGTCTGATCACTCAGGGAGGGGAGACTGAGGAAAGTCTTCCTTCTACCTGCAGCAAACTAATGACCTCATCTCTGCCTAGGCAAAGTCAGTGAACTAGCCAGAGGGTCTAACCCTTAGTTACTCTATCCAAAAGAAAAACAAAATAAACGTTTGCTTTCGGTCAGGTGCAGGGATTGGCTAAAGTGTTATGGCAAATCCATATCGGTGATTTACATTGGCGGAATCAGCTTTTGTTTCAACATTCATCTTCAATCCAGAGATTTCATTTGCAGTACTCTTTTCTACCACTAGATGTCCTCAGTCTAATGGCCAGCATGATTCAACCCACTTCCCAGGTCACCCTGGACCCGCCCCCCAGCCTGTGACTGGGCAGAGAAAGGGGAAGCAGCACAGTGATGAGCTCATCTCTCAGGCACTCTGCTCTCTCCTCCCATCAGCATGCTTGCTGTCTGAACATGAACCGACTGGCTCCTTGTGCTGCTTCTTCTGCTCGCACTCCATCCCTGCTGTAAAGATTGCAAGAGGCTGATACCAGATCTCATATCAAAAATATACATTTAATGACTACAAAGTTACAATGATTTGTGTCTTTTATATCAACCTGGAGTTCAGCTTTGAGGCTTCATTCACATACGTTAAATGCACGACATGCCCTACGCATGGAAGACGTTCAGAATGAAAAAATGTGTTTATTTTCGCTATTTACATATATTCATTTTCGGAATTCGTTTCGTTTGAGTTTGAATCGATTCAATATAATTCAATTCAACCAAATTCAAATCGATTCGAATTCCATTCAAAATCAAATTTATTCTATTCCAAATTGAATTTTCGGAAGGTTGTGATATTCTTTCTATTCCATTCTATTGTTTTTTTTTCTATTCTATTCTTTTATTTTCTATTTTATTCTATTCTTTTCTTTTTTTTTTTTTGAATTTATTATATTCTAAAATCCAATTTTTGGTTATATCATTATAGTCTTTCTATTCTATTATTTCATTTTCTATTTTATTCAAATGCAAATTTATTCTATTAGAAATTTGAATTTTGGAAGATGATTATATTCTATTTTTTATTCTATTGTTTTTTTCTATTGTATTCAAATGCAAAATTTAAATCTATCAGACATTCGATTTTTGGAAGAAGGTTATTATAGTTCATTTTTTATTTTTATTTTTTTATTCTATTTTAAATTTTTTTTTCTGTTTTATTCATTTCTATTCTATTTGAATTCAAATTTATTTTATTTGCGATTCGAATTTCAGAAGATGTTTATATTCTTTCTATTTTATTCTTTTCAAATGCGAAATTTATTCTATCAGACATTCGACTTTCGGAAGAAGGTTATTATATTTCAATTTTTTTTTTTTATTCTATTCTATTGTTTTTTTATGTTTTATTCTTTTCTAATTTATTTGAATTCAAATTTATTTTATTTGCGATTCAAATTTCAGAAGATGGTTATATTCTTGCTATTTTCTTCTTCTTTTTTTTTTTTTTTATTCTACTCTTGTCCTTTATTTTTCTAATTTTCTCTTTTATTCTCTTCTCAAATTCGAATTTGATTCGAAAACTATTCAAAATTCATTTAGAAAAGGAATCGAATTGGAATTTCATCCCAAAAGTTTGTTTCGTTATTTTGGATTAGTTTCAAATTTGTTACTATTGTAATTCGGAAATTCGGATAAGTCCGAATAACGAACAATTCATCCAAATTTCGATTCGAAATGAAAACGAACCGCACATGTCTAAGGCACGCCAAAGTGTCATGAAGCTCGTAAGCCAGCCCTATGGAATCAATGGGGGGGCTGCCCTTATGTACATAGCGTGAAAAACGCACTTTTCAAAACGCACGAGGTGTGAATGCGGCCCAAGTGAGAAAACTGCCGATCTCCGCGTTCCTCGCGTTTTCTGTGCTCCGGGGGGGCCAATGAGACGCAACGAAGGTGGCGTACTTTTGTAACATTTTAAATCGCTTGCCGACCAGCCATCGTCATTATACTGCGGCAGGTTGGTGTGGCTGCGTAAATCGCCGTAGGTGTCGGCCATTTTAAGAGCGATAGGGGGCGACGCCGGAGCCGATGCGTGTGGCCGGCAGCCTCGATCTCCTGCGATCGTTTCTTAGAGAGCCAGAACAAAAATCTGTCAATGTAAACAAACAGATCCCCGTTCTGTCAGGAGAGTAGAGAGATCTGCTGTTCCTGGTGATCAGGAACAGCGATCTCTCTCCTCCTCCCCAACGAACACTTAGCGCTTTAAATACCTCCTAGTGTTAACCCCTTCCCTGCCAGTGACATTTATACAGTAATCAGTGGTTATTTTTTAGCTCTGATCACTGTAATAATGTCAATGGTCCCAAAAAAGTGTCCGCCGCAATGTCGCAGTCCCGCTAAAAATCGCTGATCACCGCCATTTACTAGTAAAAAATAAATAAATAATAAAAATGCCATAAATCTATCCCCTATTTCGTAGGCGCTATAAAACTTTTGTGCAAACCAATCAATATACGCTTATTGCGATTTTTTTTAATTTTTTTTTTTTACAAAAAATATGTATTAAAATATACATATCGGCCTAAACTGATGAAGAAATTCTTTTTTTTTTTTTTCTTTTTTTTATTGATTTTTGGCATATTATAGCAAGAAGTAAAAAATATTGGGTTTTTTTTTTTTTGGTTTTATTTTACCAAAAATATGTAGAAGAATACATATCGGCCTAAACTGATGAAGACATTTTTTTTTAATTATTATTTATTTTTGGGATATTTATTATAGCAAGAAGTAAAAAATATTGTTTTTTTTACCAAAAATATGTAGAAGAATACATATTGGCCTAAACCGATAAAGAAATTCATTTTTTTTTTCATTTTTTTTTTTGGGATATTTATTATAGCAAGAAGTAAAAAATATTGTTTTTTTTTACCAAAAATATGTAGAAGAATACATATTGGCCTAAACTAATGAAGAAATTCTTTTTTTTTTTTTATTATTATTTATTTTTGGGATATTATAGCAAGAAGTAAAAAATATTTTTTTTTTTTTTTTTTTTTTTACCAAAAATATGTAGAAGAATACATATCGGCCTAAACCAATAAAAAAATTATTTTTTTAAAATTTATGTTTGGGATATTTATTATAGCAAAAAGTAAAAAATATTGTTTATTTATTTATTTTTTTTACCAAAAATATGTAGAAGAATACATATCAGACTAAACTGATGAAGAAATGCGTTTTTTTTTGTTTTTTTTGTTTTTTTAATTTATTTTTTGGATATTTATTATAGCAGCAAGTAAAAAATATATATATATTTTTTTTCAAAATAGTTTTTTTGTTTTATAGCGCAAAAAATAAAATAAAAAAACGCAGAGGCGATCAAATACCACCAAAAGCAAGCTCTATTTGTCGGAAAAAAAGTACATCAATTTTGTTTGTGTACAACATCGCACGACCGCGCAATTGTCAGTTAAAGCAACGCAGTGCCATATCGCAAACAATGGGGCGGGGGGAGTCCTTCCGGTCCTTGAGTGGTTAAATTCGGTACTATTGTAATTCGAAAATTCGGATAAGTCCGAATAACGAAAAATTCATCCAAATTTCGATTCGAAATGAAAACGAAGCGCACATGTCTAACGCACGCCAAATTATCGTGAAGCTCGTAAGCCAGCCCCTTGCAATCAATGGGGAGGCTGCCTTCATGTACATCGCGTGAAAAACGCGCTTTTCAAAACGCAGGAGGTGTGAATGCGGCCTAAGTGAGAAAACCGCCGATCTCTGCGTCCCTCGAGTTTTCTGCGCTCCGGGGGCCAATGAGACGCAATGAAGGGTGGCGTACTTTTGTAACATTTTAAACATCAGTCCATAAACAAAAAAGAAAAAAAAAGAAAAAAAGAAGCATCAGGCGATCGCCTGTAACAGCCAATCGGAATGTACCTCTTGCTGACCAGGCCACGGGACACCTCATAATCGCTAATTCGCAGCCTTCCTATGGAAATAAATGGGTTCTCCCGGCGGCCCCTCCCCCCCGCTGGCTGGCCCCCGTTCAGGTAAGACGAGAGCGGGCGATGGAATGGGTGAGACTCCGGCCGCAGAATCTGCTTTCAGGCACGCTGAATCCAAATAATTTCGCCTTTTTTTTTCTCTCCTCGTATTTTTTTTTCCACCACAGAGGCGTCAGCGAGGACCGAGAAGGGGGCACCTCTCTCCCCGAATATTCCCCCCTCCGCGCTCTTCCTTCCCGCAGCCTACCTGTGTCCTGCATAGAAATGAGGTTTGGAAGAGTTAGCTGATATCCCCAGCGAGCGCGCTCCGCCACAGCTACTGTGCCGCAAACATAAAGGCTCCTTTGAGAGGCGAGGGGCGCCACTGGCAGGTTGCTTTTCACCGCCTCGGACACAACGCCACATTTCAAGGGAGATGACCGAATTCTACCGAATTAGGACAACACCGACCTGCTCGACCCCTTTATTTAATTTTTTAAAAATTTTTTAATAAAGTATCTTTTTTTTTTTTTTCTACCAAATTAGAACAATGCTGCACGACCTCAGATCCCAACGCTGCCCCGCGATTTTCTTTAATTAAAAATAATAAGAAAAAAAAAAAAGAAAAATTGCGGGGCGTTGTCCTGATTCGGTAGAAAAAAAATACATACGTTAATTAAAATAATAATTAAAAAATAAAGAAAATTGTGGTGTTGGGATCCGAGGTCGGGCAGATCAGCATTGTCTTAATTCGGTAGAATACAATTAAAAAATGTTAAAAAATAGATACTTTAATAAAAAATAATAATTCAAAAATAACATATCTATTTTTTTTATTTTTTTTTTTATTGTATTCTACAGAATTAGGACAACGCCGATCTGCCCGACCTCGGATCCCAACACCACCATTTTCTTTATTTTTTAATTATTATTTTTAATTAAATTATCTTTTTTTTTTTCCTACCGAATTAGGACAACGCCAACCTGCTCGACCCCTTTATTTAATTTTTTAAACATTTTTTAATAAAGTATCTTTTTTTTTTTTTTTTATTCTACCAAATTAGAACAATGCTGCCCGACCTCAGATCCCAACGCTGCCCCGCGATTTTCTTTAATTAAAAATAATAAGAAAAAAAAAAAAAAAGAAAAATTTGCAGGGCAGCGTTGGGATCTGAGGCCAGGCAGATCGGCGTTGTCCTAATTCGGTAGAAAAAAAAATACATACGTTAATTAAAAATAATAATTAAAAAATAAAGAAAATTGTGGTGTTGGGATCCGAGGTCGGACAGATCAGCATTGTGCTAATTCGGTAGAATACAATTAAAAAATATGTTAAAAATATGTTAAAAAAAAATAGATACTTTAATAAAAAATAATAATTCAAAAATAAAGTATCTATTTTTTTTTTTTTTTATTGTATTCTACCGAATTAGGACAACGCCGATCTGCCCGACCTCGGATTCCAACATCACCATTTTCTTTATTTTTTAATTATTATTTTTAATTAAATTATCTATTTTTTTTTGCTGCTGAATTAGGACAACGCCGATCTGCCTGACCTCGGATCCCAACACCACCATTTTCTTTATTTTTTAATTATTATTTTTAATTAAAGTATGTATTTTTTTTTTATTCTACTGAATTAGGAGAATGCCGATCTGCCCAGCCTCGGATTCCAACGCTGCCCAGTGATTTTTTCTTTTTTTTTTTTTATTATTATTTTTAAATAAAGTATCAATTTTTTTTAGGTTTGCGTTGACGGGCGTTCTTTTCAAGTGTTTGAATGCCAGTGCGTGAGCTTGTATGGCAAACACCGCATTTGGCGCAGAACAGCTGCGTCTGTCCTGCTTTGGCCGCAGTTTTTAAACGCCCTTCAATAGGATGCGCTGTCTCTCGAAGAAAACGCAACGCGGCCAGACGAGGAAGCGCCCAAGCCCCGCTCTACCCTTATCCAATTAAGAGGGGACACCGGTGTGCAGCCAAGCCAAGCGGTGGCCCAATCAATAGAAAAAATGGCGGCAAGCGGTGACTGATCCGCCATAACTTCTTATTTCCAAGCAATTAAAACATGAGGGAGAGGCCGCCACCAGAACTGCCATGTGTACCTCTCCAGTAAAGTCAATGGGATTTTGGGCGATTTATGTTGTTCTAAACGCACAAAACTTGCGGGAAAACACCGCCCATTGACAGGAGCCCAAATAAAAATTAAAAAAAAAAAGATTTTTCCTAGCCGTCTCAAATAATCCTTTTGTCTAATATGTTTATTTCCTATGATTGTCATCGCCATCTAGTGGCCATAATGTGGTATTTTCCTGACTAGGCTTTTTTAGGAAAATATTGTGTTGTGGTCACTAGATGGAGCAGGCAATAATAAGAAATAAACATATTAGACAAATTACGGGAAATATTCAGAACAGCTGTGCGAATGCTTGAGACCACTTGAGAGCACTGCTGGCGATATGGCGGTGCGAAGGTTAACAACCAGGTGACAGCTGACATAAAATGCATCCCACTGTCTCATTCTCAGGGAGTTACCCACCGATTAAAGATCATAGAAATTGAAACAAAGTATTATTTTTCGTAATATTTTTGTATCAATATATTCTAAATGATAGTTGCCAATTTTTCAAAACATCCAGATTTTGAAGAATTTTGTTTCCACAAACCTTCCTGGGTACTTGGTATTGCCGGATCTACCAAAATAAATGTGTGAGTGTGTATAGATACATTGTATACTGTATATGTAACTAATAATAATAATACAAAAAAAGAGGTTTTAGTTGCATATGTTAATACTAAAAATAATAAAATAAATAATTGGTTTTAGTTCTTCTTCTTCTTATTATTATTATTATTAATAATATAATATAACAATATGGAAGGATTTTTTTTTTTAATCCAAAAGGAAGGGAAATATCTTATTTTTGTATTATTTATATATTATATATTATTTATTATTATTTATATATTATTATTATTATACAAAAATAAATATTTCTTCCGTATAATATTTTATTATTAAATGCAAGGAAAATATTTTATTCTTGTATTATAATTGGTATAATACAAAAATACATTTTTCTACAGATCTAAATATATTTATTATAAAGGGATTTTCTTTTATTAAAAAAAAAAAAAAAAATGTTGTTGTTTTTTTTTTTTTTCCCTTTATCTGAAAATTAAAGTAAATAGAACAACAGCTTTGCTGTTCCATATTTTATTCAGTTCAATTCACATTTAACTGTTACACCTCTAAAACACAGCACCCCCGCAAATAGAGCTTTCTTTTGATCACCTCCGTTTTTAATTTTTTGCGCTAAAAACAAACAAAAAAGACAATTTTGAAAAAAAATGTAAAAAAAAAAAACAAACAATATTTTTTTACTTTCTGCTATAAAATATATCCAATAGAAAAATTTTAAAAATATTGGGGTTTTTCTTTTTCAAACTTGTCTGTCCGTCTTTTTTTGGAAAAAAATCTAATTTCTTCATAATTTTGGGCTAATATGTATTCTGCTACATATTTTTTTGTAAAGAAAAAACAAAAACAAAAAACAATAAGCGTATTGGTTTGCGTAAAAGTTATATCATCTACAAACTACGGGATATATTTATGGAATTTTTTCCTTTTTTTTTTTTCTCTAGTAATAGCGGCGATCAGCGACTTATAAATGGGACTGCGACATTGCGGTAAACATTCTGACACTAACTGACACTTTTTGGGGACCAGTGACACTAATACAGTGATCAGTGCAAAAAATATGCACTGTCACTGTACTAATGACACTGGCTGGGAAGGGGTTAACATCAGGGGTGATCAAAGGGTTAAATTTGTGCCTAGGGAGTATTTGTGTACAGTGGGGGAGGTGTTTTTTTGTATAACGGAAGGCAAAGCTTTTTCCTTTTAGTTTTGAATAGAACGATCAGACCCCAGTTGCGGCCCGTCCATAGAGGGCGCACGGGCGCCGCCTCCCCTATCCATGCGTCCGGCCTTCGGATCTACACATCAGTGGCTCCGGACCATGGTTTCCAATGCGGTGGGGTGTTTTTTTGTAAGCACCTGATTAGAGCCAGAGGCTCTAATAGGCTTCAAAAAAGGGTGGCCTCGGGGCGTAGAGCAATGCGCCCTGAGCCCACCTAGCTGTGTGACCATAGCAAATACATTTTTGTTATTATCACACTAAAGTTCCTCACCGGCCAATCATGAGGCAGGTCTGAGAGACCTGTTTCCTGATTGGCCAAAGCGTCAGGCGACCCTATTGGATGCCCGGCGATTTGGCGGAAGAGGAGACACGCGGCGGAGGAAGCTGGGAGGAGCGCACACCGGAGCCACCGCGGCCGCTGCCTGCATTCCAGGAGAGGACACCACAGCCACACGAGCGGGTAAGTGCCGGACCACCTACGGAGGGTGCTGTTTCAGTGCCTTGCCACGCCAACGGGGGGGGGGGGGGTGTTGTTTGTTTGTTTGCCACCCCCCCAAAAGTAGAACCCACCAGCCACCATTGTTAGACCCCCGGTCAGGTTTCTATTGCTGTTGGTGCTCCTGATAGGGAGATTGACCCTTTTAATTTGTCCTATTTACCGTTATTGAAAGTAAAAAGAAAATTCCAAATTTTGGGTTGTCACCAGAACAGGAATAGAGGGAGAATCTTCCAACGGGGACACTCGTTTCTGGGATTTCCCCCACTTTGAAGGGATTACCTCTCACTTCCTGTTGTGGTTATAGGACAGGAAATGAAGGGAAATCTCCCCAATGGGGCACATGTAGCAAAAAATAAAAAAAAAAAACTCCCTTCCTTGTATCTAAAATGGAAAGAATACATTTTGCCTTTAGAGCTCCTTTTATATTCCTGACGGAATAAATACCAATACCAGGATTATCGAACGATAAATGCGTCGCTCGGACTTCCCCTTCATATAACGGAACGATCGGTGGGAGGAGTTTCTGGAACGGTCGGCTTTCTATTATCTTTGGCGGAGAGATCTGTTGTCATTTTTCAGGATGACCGGTGAGCTCAGGCTTGGGGCAGCCTTGAGAGCGGCCACGCACGAAACGCGTTGCCCCCCCTACAGAAGTTGATAATTCTTTAACGCCATCCAATGCCTCTTGATGTTGGTGTTTCCCAAAACGCATAGTACCGCGCATTTTGGTGCAGCGTGTGCCGACTGGCAAAGCAGAGGAATTAGCCAATCTGTAGGCTGCTGCTCCTTTTATTGTCCAATCACAGGCTGTGGGGGCGGGGAGATGTCCAGGCTGTATTGCTTAACTGCAGTAAAGAAAAAAAAAAAAAAAAAGTCAGGTCGCTGAGCTCGGCTGTGCTTGTGCGGCAGAGCTGTGTAAACCTCGGGATTGGCTGGACAGAACTGCAAATTATTAGGCAGCTCCCTTCTATATATTAGTTTGCCCCGGGGTGGGGGTAATTTTTCTTAGTGCCCTGGTCGATCTTTTTGCGGTCACGCGGCAGCGCAATCCTCTCGTGTCCACGAGATCGATGCGACGAGCGAAAGGGTTAAATAGAAGGCACGCCAGGGGGGGGTTTTCGGCCGTCGTATCATTTTAGTTTTTGGGGAGAGGCCGCGGCGCTCAATGAGGAGCCTGTGTGCTCCGGGAAGGCTTCGGGTTGTGTTTGCCGTCCTGTCACTGCTACTTAGCCAGAACATTAATCTTGGTGAGCCCTGAATGGCGAGCGCGGCTCCATCCCAACCCCCCCCCCCCCCCCGGCTTCACGCTGGAACTTGTGTCCGGGCCAGGGAGCCCCTCGCCGCACTTTCCTACACTGCGCGTTAACCCCTACGCCGCCAGCGCCCCTTTCCATCCCGCGATCGTGGCCATTTTACTCAACAGGAACCCACCTACAGTGGGGGAAGTATTGATCCCCCTGCTGATTTTGTACATTTGCCCACTGACAAAGAAACGATCGGTCTATAAATTTTATTGGTCGGTTTATTTTAACAGCGAGAGACAGAACAACAACAAAAATATCCAGGAAAACGCATTTCGTAAAAGTTATAAATTGATTTGCATTTTATTGAGTGAAATAAGTATTTGATCCCCTATCAAATCGGCAAGGTTTCTGGCTCCCAGGTGTCTTCTATACAGGTAACCAGCTGAGATTAGGAGCGCTCTCTTAAAGGGAGTGCTCCGCAGGGGCGGCCCGTCCATTGGGGCCGCCCCTTTTTCTCCAGGCCACCCCCTATATGCAATGGATAGATTCAGGCATTAGCTGAATCTATCCACGGCTGCTGCGGCCGCCCCCTATTTATGCGTCCGGCCCCTTTCAGGGCACATGAATTACAGTGGCCAGGTTTTTTTTTTTTTAAGCACCGGATTAGAGCCAGAGACTCTAATTGGCTTCAAAATAGCCTGGGCTCGGGGCGCAGAGAGTGTGACCGGAGCCCACCCAGGTTTGTTACAACAGCGAATGAATATTCGCTGTTGCAACACTGATCCTCCTCCCGGCCAAACGGGAAGTGGTTGTGTGATACCCATCACCCGATTGGCTAAAAGGACAAGCGATCCTATTGGACGCCTAGGAGGAGGGGGAGGAGACGCACTGCAAAATCGAGGAGGAGAGGAGCCGCTGGCCGACATCTGGATGCATGATCCCCGCCGCTCCTTGGTTGCCCGATCCCCGCTGCTGCTCCTCGGATGCCCGCTAATGTCCGATGCCCGCCGCCTAGATGGGGTAAGTTCCGGTGGACCGACCGGCAGACAGCGCACGGGGGGGGGGGGTTTGAGTTGGGTGGGGGTTCGGTTGTTTGCCGCCAGGTAACAATCTCAGCTTGTTACCTGTATAAAAGACACCTGTCCACAGAAGCAATCAATCAATCAGATTCCAATCTCTCCACCATGGCCAAAACGAAAGAGCTGTCCAAGGATGTCGGGGAGAAGATTGTAGACCTACACAAGGCTGGAATGGGCTACAAGACCATCGCCAAGCAGCTTGGTGAGAGGGTGACAACAGTTGGTGGGATTATTCGCAAATGGAAGAAACATAAAATAACTGTCGATCTCCCTCGGTCTGGGGCTTCATGGAAGGTCTCACCACGTGGAGATTCAATGATCATAAGAACGGTGAGGAATCAGCCCAGAACTACACGGGAGATTCTTCTCAATGATCTCAAGGCAGCTGGGACCATAGTCACCAAGAATACAATTGGTAACAAACTACGCCGAGAAGGACTGAAATCCCGCAAGGACCCCCTGCTCAAGAAAGCCCATGTACAGGACCATCTGAAGTTTGCTAGTGAACATCTGAATGATTCAGAGGAGAACTGGGTGAAAGTGTTGTGGTCAGATGAGACCAAAATGGAGCTCTTTGGCATCAACTCAACTCAAGCCGTGTTTGGAGGAGGAGGAGGAATGCTGCCTATGACCCCCAGAGGAGAGGGATGGTCGGTATTCAGGATGACATCCAAAAAGTATTCCTTTATTGTAAAGACATGCTGTAAAAAAAACTACCCTACGCGTTTCGGATGTTCGTCCTTAGTCATAACTGTATGGAGCTCATTTCAGCACTCATTACCTCCAAACGCAAAAACGTTCATTAAATTATATTCCTCAATAGTCCCAAAAGATAGGAATCCACTTTATGTGCATCAAATACCTTTACTAACCCGGATATTACCTTGTAAAATTAACGGTGACATCATCACTGCACTGTACATATCCTAAGCAGAGCTGTGGGAGGGCTCCACCCACCACTGGAATCTACAGGAGGGGGTGGAGACGAGACCAGTCACCCTGCACGAGGAGAGAGAGCATAGCTGTGGGAGGGGCAAAGTGGGCTCCACCCACTGCAAAAATTACAGGAGGGGGGGTGGAGACAAGACCAGTCACCCTGCACAAGGAAAGAGCAGAGTTATGGGAGGGCAGAGCAGGCTCCACCCACTACAGAAAACGACAGGAGGGGCCGGAGACGAGACCAGTCACAATGCACAAGGAGAGAGAGCAGAGCTGTGGGAGGGGCAAAGTAGGCCCGGCAAGCTCCGCCCACTACAGAAAACTACAGGAGGGGGCAGAGACAAGACCAGGCCCCCTGCACACGGAGAGAGAGCAGAGCTGTGGGAGGGGTCCAGCAGGCTCCACCCACTACAGAAAACTACAGGAGGGGGCGGAGACAAGACCAGGCCCCCTGCACACGGAGAGAGAGCAGAGCTGTAGGAGGGGTCCAACAGGCTCCACCCACTACAGAAAAGGTATCGCTGCCGTACACACAGGTGTGTGATCGGAGCCAAAATAGCGCCAACAGTTTCCGCAGCGCTGTAGAATATAAAGGGAGACGGTACAGTTACCAAAAAAAAAATTTTTTTTTTTTTGTAAAAAGGAGCAGGATCTTCTTTTGGGGCGGCACACACGTATAGGGCAGATTATCGAGGCCCCATTCACACTTGGTGATTTGCAATCACGGGCAGAATTATTTGCGATTCTGTTCTCGATTCCAAATCGCGTGGCAAAAATCGCTGCAAAAAAAACGCGCAATGCACATTTGTGTGCCATTCATTCTAAATGCCCCCCCCCGAAGCGGTGCAATTTTGCAGCAAAGTGACAGAATCGTACACCAAAAAAAAAAAAATATCACCTTTTAGCCGCGGTTCACTCCAGTGCAGTTTTAAAAATCCCGCTACTTCAGTGCGATTTCAAAGCGATTTGCATCTCCGATTTCATTGCAGTTTTTATCTTCATTTAACAGAAGTCTATACAAGTCGCAATAAAATGGGGGGGGAGTAGCGCAGGAACCTTTTTTTAAATGCGCTGCGACATGAGACGCGGCGATTTAAACGGTCCCATTGCTGCCAATGGGGTGCTACTTGTCATGAGGTTTGGAACTGTCAAAACGCATAAGTTGCACCGGTGTGAACTGGAGCTTAACGAGAATCGCACCCGCCAAAAAACACGCCGCTTTTGGGCAGCACTAAATTGAATGGGCTGCCCTACTTGCAGAATTGCATGGAAATCGCAAGTGGGAATGCGAGTTCCCACTATGCCAACTGTGAACGGCGCCTGAAGTGGATGGGCTGTCTAATGCGCGCCGCACAGAAACATACGCGAATTGCGCTTTTTAGAGTCGCCAGCGAGAACGCTCCTAACCGCAATGCAATTTATGAACGGGGGGGTGGCCTCATAGATTTGTATAGATTTACTAACGCAGGTCAAAATTTGATTACCGCGTTCAGCCGCTAAGGTTGGTTTTTTACCTTTGGTCATGAAGGGGTTAAACGCAGCCAATGTGCAGACATATGGGAACCCCAGAGATTTTTTTTTTTTTTAAAGGGGCAGGAACCGGGAATGTGGCCTTCGCTTTGAGTCTCTGCATGGCGGATAGGCGCGCCGATTCCATACTCAAAAAAATCAATAATCAATGGCTTGCGCACGCAATACGGCGCTGGTAATGCGAGAAGAAAGGTAACATTCCACCGGACACATATCATTGTCCCTGTGACCAATTTCCAGGGACGGGCCTCCATGATGGAGGACGGGCGACTGAACATATTTGGGGGGGGGGGGGTCTGGTGCAGCTCTGCATAAGAACCAATCGGCTTCCAGGTTTTATTGCCAAAGCTTAATTGAACAAGGTGAAGCTAGATGCTGATTGGCTGCCAAGCACAGCTGCACCAGATTCTGAGTGCTCCAGTTTTAGTAAATCCCCCCCCCCCCACCAAAACAAGCCGCGCCCACGTCGTGACGCCCTACCAAAACAGGCCTGGGTTTTTCTTGGCTGACCTCGCGGCTGCGGGTAACCAGATAAAAGAGATGAAGGGAGGCCGGCGAGGCGGAGAATAATTATCCCGCGCTTCCTGCACCTGCTGAGCTTTTATGGCCGACAGGTGAGCGGAGATAAGATTCGTGTGCCAAGGTCAATGCACGCCGTGACCCCGGGGGCGCAGCACTATCGCAGCCCGATGCAAAATAACCGGGATGAACCGCCTTGTGCAAAACGAACACATTTTTTTTTTACGCAAACTTCTAGTGGATTGCGCACAGTGCTGGCGTTTCTCGGTGGAGCAGGGGATAGTTGGCATTGCAAACGTAGCGCAGTGATAAGGGTTAATTCGTCCCTTTCGAATTTATTGAGTTTCACAGATTATCCAGAATCACAGCTGTGATTTCACTGAAGCTCAAAAAAAAAAAAAAAAAAAAAAGAAGAAAAAAAAAAAAAGTTGGCGATAATGCAACATTGTGTCCTTCAGCCATGGAGCAACACTGCCCTCCAGTGGTCAAGTTTGGTAAGTGCAGAATCATCCCCTACAAGTTGTGTTCCATGCACTGCTTTGAAGTGGCAACTCTTTTGGATGGTAAAAAAAAAAAATACTTTACCATCTGTGCCCAAACCATGGACAATAAAATATTCACAAATTCCTACAAAGTCCTCAGAGATCACAACGAAGACAAAGTTGGAGTTTAAAGCTGAAGTTTAATCTGCTTATATAGTTTACCTCCTCTGGTTCCCCCCCCCCCCCTCATCAACATTCTAATGACATTTTTAAATGAAACCTCTCCATTTTCGTTACATGACTTTTTTTAGTCCCAATGACATCACTGGCTCTCTGTGCTTCTCTATGCAATGCAGGTAGATCATGGTATGGTGGGGGGGGGGGGGGCGGCAGGGGGCTGTACAGAGCATCCTGAACAGTGTCGGGACAAGGTCATCTAGAGGGGGGGGGGACATGACAAACTGTCCCCCCCCCCCCCCCCCCCCCAACGATATCAAAAAAACACTGAGCACTAATCTGCATGCTTACCACAAATCCTTCACCCCTAAAATTTGTTCTCCTGGTACACATCCCCTCCACTTCAAATTACCCTCAAATCACCCCACTTAACACTGTTAGCACTCCCCCCCCCCTCCAAATTTCCCCTCCTAGAACAATACTCTCCCCCCCCCCCCCCTCGCCGCCCCCCAAATCCCCCCTCTCAACACAAATCTCCCTAAATCATCTCTGTTAGCACTCTACCCCCCCCCCCCCCACACACACACCAAATTCCACTCCCAGGACAATACTTCCGCCCTGCTGCCCCCCAAAACCCCCTAAATAATCTGTTAGCACTCCCCCACACCACAAAATTCCGCCCCTAGAACAATACTCCCCCCCCCCCCCTCCAACACAAATCCCCCTAAATCACCACTGTTAGCACCCCCATGCCAAAGTTCCCCTCCTAGAACAATACTTACCCCCTGCCGCCCCCCCAAACCCCCCCTTCCAACACAAATCTCCCTATATCAAAACTGTTAGCACCCCCCCCCCCCAAATTTCCCCTCCTAGAACAATACTCCCCCCACCACCCCTTAAATCACCCCTCTCAACACAAATCCCCCTAAATCATCTCTAACGCCCCCCCCCCCCCAAATTACGCTCCCAGGACAATACTTACGCCCTGCTGTCCCCCCCCCAATCGCCTTGTGACACCACAGTGCCCAGTGCAGCTGTCCCTCCTACCCACCCCTTGCCCCGGTCCTGCTCCTGAAAACATCCCAGCCCCCGGCCTCGGTACTCTCCCGAAGAGCCCACGAGTTATGCAAATATCAAAAATGCCTTCATGGGTGGGTGTCAGTTTGAACGGGTGGGTGTGCCTAGACAGGCTGGAGCTGCATAGGCCATTAACTAATTAAATAATTGAACCCTAACCCTTAACCTCCTATTAAAATTTTTTTAAAAAAGTAAAAATATAAAATAAATAAAAGTGGATGAAAAGCTAAAAAAGAAAAAAGTAGCAAGAAATGATGAAGCAGATGATATTTTTCTCTAATGGCTAATCATAATAAAAAAAAAAAAAAACAAAGCTCAAAAACACTTTAGAAACGCTGTAGAACAACGCTCAAAAACATGCGTAACAACACATACACCCCCCACACACACACACACACACACACACACACACACAAAATTAACAAATTAAATAACCCCCTACAAAAAAAGTAAAAAAATTAATAAAAGTGGATAAAAAGTTAAAAAAAAAAAAGTAGCAAGAAATGATGAAGCAGATGATATTTTTCTCTAATGGCTAATAATAATTTTTTAAAAAGCTCAAAAACACTATAGAAACTGTAGAAAAACACTCAAAAACATGCGTAACAACGCCCCCCCCCAAAAAAAAAATTTAACTAAATAATTAACCCTTTACCCTTAATCACCTAAAAAAAAAATAATAATAATAATAATAATTAAAAGTGGATGAGAAGCTAGAAAAAAAAGGTAGCAAGAAATAATGAAGCAGATGATATGTTTCTCTATTGGCTAATCATAAAAAAATAAAAATAAAGTAAAAAAAAAAAAAGCTCAAAAATGCTGTAGAACAACGCTTAAAAACATGCGTAACAACACCCCCAAAAAAATTAACGAATTAATTAACCCCCTACAAAAAAAAATTAAAATAAATAATAAATAAAAGTTTAAAAAAAAGTAGCAAGAAAATGATAAAGCAGATGATATTTCTCTCTACTGGCTAATTAAAACAAAAAAAAACCAAAAAAAACCTCAAAAACACTTTAGAAACGCTACAGAAAAGGCCCCCCCCCCCCCCCAAAAAAAACAACCTAAAAAAAAAAAGCTATGTTCCGGTGTGAATGCAGCCTTGGCGCGTATAGCCATTCACACTGCTGAGCTGTGGTAACGCGCGGTGCGTGCTTTTGCCATAACGCACGTCGGCACATTTTGCCCAGTGTGGTGCAATGGGGCTGCCCTCCAAAACTGCAGAAAATTTCAAACTTGTGCATTGTGATACCGTACATCGTCCATTTTTCCATGCTTTAAGGTGCGAAGAATAAATGGGCTGCTGTAGTTGACAGGAACACGACGCATTAGTGCAACATATACTTAAAAAAAATTTAAATAAAAAAAATTGCATAGCAATTTGCCTAGTCAAAGTGCATGTACATCTATTCTGTGCAAAAAATAAATAAATAAATAAAACTATTTTTGTTAGGCTATTTCCTGTGCTGGGCAAATGTTTTCCATTGAATATTAAAATGGAAAATGCAGCATTAGGACACTAGATGGCGCCAAGTATCATTAAAAAAATTCTTATGATACTTTGTGCCATCTAGTGGCCAAATGCTGTATGTATGTATATAGATATATAGATATATCTATATATCTATATATCTATATATCTATATATCTATATATCTATATCTATATCTATATCTATTTTTTTTTTTTTTTTTATTGAATAAAAAAAAAAATTCCTTCTGCACAGGAAAAAACCTAACAACATTCATTTTTGACACATTCACTAAGAATGAATGTACAGGCCCCTTCACTAGGCAAAATGTTAAACATTTCTATTTATTTTTTAATAAATACACCCCATAGCTGGAATATGCGACATCTGCACAAGCTGCAGATTGTAACAGGTAGTCTCCGCCCCCCCACCACTCTGAACCCGACATGCTGCGCTGAATAGTGGTCATGTGGCCCCTTGTAAACAATGAAAAACATTTTTTTACAATGTTTTGTTTTTTGTTATTAGTTTTTTTTTTTTTTTTTTTTCGTTTTGTTTCTTTTTATTCTTTGTAAGTTTATGAATTATTATTATTATTAATAGGTAGAACATACTATCAGTGGGAGGAATAGTGCCCCATCATTGGTGTCAGTGGGAGGAATAGTGCCCCATCATTGGTGTCAGTGGGAGGAATAGTGCCCCATCATTGGTGTCAGTGGGAGGAATAGTGTCCCATCATTGGTGTCAGTGGGAGGAATAGTGCCCCATCATTGGTGTCAGTGGGAAGAATAGTGTCCCATCATTGGTGTCAGTGGGAAGAATAGTGCCCCATCATTGGTATCAGTGGGAAGAATAGTGCCCCATCACTGGTATCAGTGGGAGGAATAGTGCCCCATCACTGGTGTCAGTGGGAGGAATAGTGCCCCATCACTGGTGTCAGTGGGAGGAATAGTGCCCCATCACTGGTGTCAGTGGGAGGAATAGTGCCCCATCATTGGTGTCACTGTCCATGATCGCCATTTTGTTCTCTGCTAAAAAATATTTATATATATAAAGAAATAAATAAAATGTTTGGTGGGGGTTCTAAGTAATTTTCTAGCAAAAAATACTGAATACTGTAAACATAAAGTGCCAGAAGAGACTTGGTCCTTACGTGGGCAATACATAATGGTGAACACTAGGTGGCACCATAGCACATATGATCCATCATAACGCAAACTGTCATGCCAGAAACTATTTATGCCCCCCCAGTGTATGGGGGACATGGATTATCTATCAGTGTCTGACCTCACAAATGCTCTTCTGGAAGAATGGTCAAACATTCCCATTGACACACTCCTAAACCTTGTGGACGGCCTTCCCAGAAGAGTTGAAGTTGTTATAGCTGCAAAGGGCGGAGCCAACTCAATATTGAACCCTACAGACTAAGACTGGGATGCCATTAAAAGTTCATGTGCGTGTAAAGGCAGGTGTCCCAATACTTTTGGTCATATAGGGCATCCACTTCCCGCCCAAGGTACGTCATATGACGTCCTGGACTTTGGAGCGGTGATATGTGAATGTTGGGTGCAGCTACAGAGGCATCATCCAGATATCCTCTTCTTCAGCCGGCGATTCTGTGCACCATAAGAACAATCAGAGCTGCACTTCAGCCGTTTGATCGTTCTTACAGGCGGCGGCGCCGCTCTCCGGAGCTTTAAACGGCTCGCCCCTGCGACCGGCGCCGCCAGAAGTTGAGCATAGAGATGACTGGGAACCAGATGGTCCCCAGTCATCTCTATGAGTGGCCCTCGGAAGCCCGGGTGCGACGTCATAATGTCATGTCCGGGCCGGCGGATGTAATGCCGGGGACGCGGCTGGAAAGGCCGAGACAGGTTTTTTAAGTTTTTTTACCTCGGCCTTTTCAGCCTGAAGGGGAGATGTGGGGGTCTTATAGATCTCAGATCTCTCCATAAAGAGGACCTGTCATGCACTATTTCTATTACGAGGGATGTTTACATTCCTTGTAATAGGAATAAAAGTGATCCCAAAAAAACATTTTTTAACCACTTCCCGCCCGCCCTATAGCGGATTGATGTCCGGGAAGTGGTTGTGTTATCCTGACTGGACGTCATATGACGTCCAGCAGGATAACATCCCGGGGGCGCGCATCGCGGTGATCGGTGGAGCGGTGTGTCAGTCTGACACACCGCTACACTGATCTTGGTAAAAAGCCTCCGGCGGAGGCTCTTTACCACGTGATCAGCCGTGTCCAATCACGGCTGATCACGCTGTCAATAGGAAGAGCCGTTGATCGGCTCTTCCTCACTTGCGTCTGACAGACGCAAGTAGAGGAGAGCTGATCGGCGGCTCTCCTGGCAGGGGGGGTCTGCGCTGATTGTTTATCAGCGCAGCCCCCCCGCAGATCACCCCACTGGACTACCAGGGATGCCACTAGGACCACCAGGGAAGGGGCAACGTGGATGGCCAGGTATGTACCCCATGGCCATCCACATGTGCCCAATCTGTGCCAATCAGTGCCCACAAATGGGCACTGATTGGCACTATTATGCCAAAGATCTGCCCAGCAATGACCAGATCTGCCCAGCAATGCTATATCAGTGCCACCTGTCATTGCCCATCGGTGCCACCTGTCAGTGCCCATCGGTGCCACCTGTCAGTGCCCATCAGTGCCCACCTATCAGTGCCCATCAGTGCCACACATCAGTGCCACACATAAGTACCCATCAGTGCCACCCATATATGCCAATCAATGCCACCTACGAGTGCCCATCAGTGCCGCCTATGTGTGCCCATCGGTGCCACCTATGAGTGCCCATCGGTGCCGCATACCAGTGCCACCTATCAGTGCCCATCAGTGCCACCTATCAGTGCCGCCTATCAGTGCCCATCATCAGTGCCACCTCATTGGTGCCACCTCATCGGTGCCCATCAGTGCCGCCGTATCAGTGCCCATCAGTGCCGCTATATCAGTGCCCATTATTGAAGGAGAAAGCGTACTTATTTACAAAAAAATTTAACAGAAACAAAGAAAAACTTGTTTTTTTTCGAAATTTTCGGTCTTTTTTTATTTGTTGCGCAAAAAATAAAAACCGCAGAGGTGATCAAATACCACCAAAAGAAAGCTCTATTTGTGGGAACAAAATGATAAAAAATTTGTTTGAGTACAGTGTAGCATGACCGCGCAATTGTCATTCAAATTGCAACAGCGCTGAAAGGTGAAAATTGGGCTGGGCGGGAAGGTGTCTAAGTGCCTGGTATTGAAGTGGTTAAAGAGAAAGTGTAAAAAAAAAAAAAAAAATGAAAGCACAGACGCAAAATGCATACGTAAGCCGTGCCCACATATGTACACGGCGTTCAAACCACACATGTTGAGGTATGACCGCGTGCGTTAGAGCGAGAGCAACAATTCTAGCACTAGACCTCCTCTGTAACTCTAAACAGGTAACCTGTAAAAAAAATTGAAAGCGTCGCCTATGGAGATTTTCAAGTAGTTTGGCGTCATTCAACGAGCAAGCGCAATTTTAAAGCGTGACATGTTAGGTATCAATTTACTTGGCTGAACATCATCTTTCACATTATACCAAAAAAAAAAAAATTCGGGCTAACTTTACTGTTTTTTGGTTTTTTATATTCATGAAACTGTTTTTGGGGAAAATCAAATACAAAGTGATATAAAAAAAGTTGCAGCGGGGTCTCTCTCTCTCTCTCTCTCTCTCTCTCTCTCTCTCCTGTGTAAATTGACGGCGCTATAGGAGTACCATAAAAAAAAAAAATATGTATGGGGGTTCTGAGTAATTTTCTAGAAAATGGGAAGTGGGTATATTGCAGCTTACCGGCCATCAGATGCTGGTGGCTGCATTAGTTTTCTTTTTCCAGGTTTATTTATATTCAGTGTCCTTATCACGAAATTTTGTAACGATGTTATCAGCTTACCTGGCTATCTTCTGTGAAATGCGCAACCCCTCCTCCCTAGGTAATGAAAAAAAAGGGGGGGGGGGTTGCTGTACAAACCAAAAGATTAAATGAGGAGGGATGTCTGTAGTACAAATCAAGAGAACAGCCCTAGAGTGACAACACCGCTCCTCCGTAGCTACAGTACAATGGGAGTTGTCACCCTATGACAGGAAGTGTTACTGGCAGGATCACTAAGTGAGGAAAAAAAAAAGGAAAAAAAAAAAAAATGACCTGAAATAAAGAAAACAAATGTATCCACCACATCTGAGGACCGGGAGGTGCAGTCTATGACAGTTCGTATTTTTGGGTTTAGATACACTTTAATGATCGTGTTTCTGAGTAATACAAGTGAAAATTTCAAATTCAATTTCTTTCATTCAGTGAAGATTTTTTTGTCTGAATATTCTCGTCTGAAAATTGATTGCTGTGGCCAGCATAAGGCTCGGTACACAACTATGCAGTTTGCTTTTGATCTGTTTCTGCAGTGCTTTTTGCTGTGTGTTTTTATTTTTGCGCACGTGATTTTGCGGCGATTTGCATTTTTGCATTTTTTTTTTTTTGGCCAATCTGTTGTTGGGCAGATTAAACAACAAATTGCTGCAAAAAACGCATTACATGCTTTTCTGCAGCTTCTCCGTTGAAGTCTATTGAACCAAAAAAGCAGCGTTTTTGCATTAAAAAAAAAAAATCCCTGACCCCTTTCCAAATACGCAGCGGCTGAAAAAAAGCATAGATGTGAACGTGTCCAATGGGAAACCATGTTAATGAACTGCAGTGCGCTTCTGCAAAAAAGCACTAAAAAACACATAGATGTGAACCAGGTCTAAGGCGTTTAGTAACATAATGGGGTTAAAAAACTAAAATTAGCCCTTTTATAGTACAAAAAAAAAATAATCGCTACTGTAAGGGGTTCATTTTTTTACTGTAGAACTGTGAAAGTAACATCTACAGTAGAGATTATTTGCTCTTTTTGTACTATAAAGGGCTCATTTTCGTTTTTTTAACCCCATTATGTTACTGGCCGATTAATCGATTATGAAAATAGTAATCGATTAATTTCATAATAGATTAGCTGTCGATTAAATTGATTAGTTGTTTCAGCACTACCGACATTAAAACACCAGTTATCGCCATGCGGAATCTAACTTCCAGGTCTGCGGGGACAGCGTCGGTGTCATCATCATGTGGTAAGGATAAACGATTCAGGGATGGCTTGGTAAGCAACAAAACCAGACCTCAGTATTGCTATCCAATAAAACCAGTGATTATCTGTCCGGCGGACGTAAGCAGTCAGCGTGAACAGCCATTGGTTATCGAATGGACCTATCAGGCGAATCCCAAGGGGAGTCACGTGACAATATCGTGACGATCAAAATACGAACCAATGACAGTCGGCCGTAAGGTAACTGGAAGTAACTGGGTAGCGAGCCTTGGAGCGCAACATGCGGTGCAAGCCTCAAAATAATGTCTAAAAAACACCGGAAACAGACAACAGTCACACGGAAATGTAAAAGAGGTTCAAATTGCAAAAAACCACCCATTGTAAATCTCAGGGATGCGTCGCCCTTCCAAGGCCGCATAACAAAAACTAGTGGAAAAAATAAAATCAAGTAAATATTAGCCGCAACATCTGGAGGTGAAATTCCACATAACGATGGATTCGAATACACACCATGAACATATATTCTACCACACTGATACAGAATGAAATATCTATGCCTAGTGTGGGGATCACGACTAGACGATCTGTACGAGTGTGCGACCCAGCATACATTACTACGGTAGCTAGCTGCTCATCATGGAACGGTAGAAGTTAGGCCTCATGCACACGGGATGTTAAAATAACGTTATGAAAACGCCAGTATCTTTGCAGTGATTTTTTTCAGCGTTTTTGCAATAGCGTTTGAGCGTTTTTCCGCTTTAGCGGTTTTTAGCGTTTTTTAGCGGGTTTTTCAAATTTTTTTTTTTTTTTCAATGGCTCAAAAACGTTAAAAACCGTTGGTGAATGACGTTTTTGAGCGTTTATCAGCGTTAGAGCGTTTTTACAGCTGAAAAATGTCTCTCAGAACCCACTGGTCCTGGGTTTTTTTTTTTTACAGCTTAAAAACGCCCATACCATTTGCAGCTCAAAAACGCCTAGGTGGGCATGAAGCCATAGACTAACATAGACAGGGCTTTTTAAGCTGCAAAAAATGCTCAAAAAAGCGGCTGTAAAAACGTCCGTGTGCATGAGGCCTGAAAAAAAAAAAAAAAAAAAAAAAAAAGGGTCTACTCAAACTAAGGCCTCATGCACACGGACGTTTTTACAGCCGCTTTTTTGAGTGTTTTTTGCAGCTTAAAAAAGCCTGTCTATGTTAGTCTATGGCTTCATGTCCACCTAGGCGTTTTTGAACTGCAAATGGCATGGGCGTTTTTAAGCTGTAAAAAAAAATACCCAGGACCAGTGGGTTCTGAGAGACGTTTTTCAGCTGTAAAAACGTTCTAACGCTGATAAACGCTCAAAAACGTCATTCACCAACGTTTAACGTTTTTGAGCCATTGAAAAAAACGCTAAAAAACGCTAACACGGAAAAACGCTCAAAAACGCTATTGCAAAAATGCTGAAAAAAGCTGAAAAAAAATCACTGCAAAGATACTGGCGTTTTCATAACGTTATTTTAACATCCCGTGTGCATGAGGCCTAAAAATGTAATGTGGACAAGGTATGGATAGTAAGCTTCTAAAGTATGCAATAAAAGTCAATAAACCATAGGTCAGGTTAGAGGGAAGTAAAAATGATGGGAGAGAAACAAAAAATACATATAGGTCTATTATGTCCTAAAATGTCAGGAGACTATTATAAATGGAAAAGTTGATGGTCAAGATTGATTAACGAATGCATTGATGTCCCAATCTATATTAAGACCATGGGGCGTGTAGCATTTTAATTGGTGTATCCAGAATGTTTCTAAATTTAGATACACCCCTCCAGTGGGGGGCAAACTTATCGATAACTTTGAAATTTTGTGCCGGTCGGATTCTGGTTGCGACACTGGAGATAATGCCTCGGGACGCTATGGTTAGTGCGTCCCTTTTTAATACTAGTTATGCACTCATTTACTCTCACTGAAAACGTTCTTATGGTGCGACCCACATATCGTCTCCCGCAAGGGCACGTGATCAGATAGACAATATACCGGGTTTGGCACGTCAAAGTGTTTAATCTGGTATTCCTTCCCCGTAGAAGTTGACACAAAGGTTTCAGTTCTCCTAAATCCACAAATGTTATGCAAACCTACATTACATTTGCGGCAGGGAAAAAAATCCCTTCATATTGTGGAAAAAAGACCAGGTGATCGGGGGGGATCTGTTACATTAGGGGCAATCTGTCCACTTATTGGTAGTGCACCTCTGTAGATGACTCCACCTTGTTCTGAAAGTAAAGGGCCTAATACTTGGTCACTCTTTAGAACTTTCCAATGTCTGGATATAATATCCTTAATCTGTTTGTGTTGTACTGAAAAGTTAGTGAGAAACGACCATCTATGTTAAGTATTCTGTACGCGTTTCGGTTGTTCAGATAACAGAAGATTTCTATCCACCAAAGAGATTTTGTTTATCTCTTCATCTATATCCTTTGTCAATAAACCAAGATCTAAGAATATTAGCTTGATGAAAGTAAATCGGGAAGGTTCGTACAATTACGTCTAATTCATGTAAGTTGACTCCGGGGCACCGACTTCAGCCAAGTTGCATGATGGCAGCTATCGACCGGAATGTATCCCTTCCGCTCGGTTGCCTTAAAAAAGGTTTTGGTCTCTAATTGGTTGTTGGCTGCTGTTATCTCTAAGTCCAAAAAATGGATGGTGGAAGAGCTGACCTCATAGGTCAACGCAATACCTATGCTATTATCATTCAAGATAGCTATAAAGGAGTGCAGGGAGTCGACACTGCCTCTCCATAGGAGGAGGAATGTCGTCTACGTACCTAGCCCAGAGGACCAATTCTGGGGGATCTAGGGTGTAGACGTCTGTTATGTATGCCTTGCAGTTATAGTCCTGTCCCTAACCGTTTCCATGTGAGATATTTCTATGTCTCATATGTATCTCGGCATATGCATAGTACTAGAGCTGCACAATTAATCCTCAAGAGTCGTTATCGCGATTAATCGTCAAGAGTCGTTATCGCAATCTTGACTAAAGTGTTTCACAATTCTTTCTCTGCTCTTCTGAAGCCACAGCCCTCAAAAGAAAGGAAGAGAAAAACGGGGCAGTCTGCCAAGAAACAAAAACATTCTCTATCAGTTGAACTTAAGTATAAACATTGTAACAATTTGTCAATGGAATAGACTTCCTGTGTAAGTGAAAAAAGTTTAACCACTTAAACACTAAACCTTTTTTCTGACATTTGTTGGTTTCAAGTTAAAATAATTTTTTTTTTTTTTTTGCTAGAAAATTACTTAGAACCCCCAAACATATATATATTTTTTAGTAGACACCCTAGAGCAGGGATATGCAATTAGCGGACCTCCAGCTATTGCAAAACTACAAGTCCCATCATTCCTCTACCTCTGGGTGTCATGCTTGTGGGTGTCAGAGTCTTGCTATGCCTCATGGGACTTGTAGTTCTGCAACAGCTGGAGGTCCACTAATTGCATATCCCTGCCCTAGAGAATAAAATGGTGGTTGTTGCAATATTTTATGTCACACTGTATTTGCGCAGTGGTCTTTCAAATGCAATTTTTTTTTGGAAAATGTATTAAAAAAAAAAAAATTAACCAGTAAAGTTAGCCCATTTTTTTTTTTTTTTGTAAAATGTGAAAGATTTTACGCCGCGAGAATCGTGAGAGAATCGCGATTCTCATTTTGGCCAGAATCGTGCAGCTCTATATAGTACTATACTCGTGTTTCTGAGCAGAGCGGTGCAGAAGAAAAACATTTGTTTTGTTTCAATTCGTCAAATTCGATTTTGGAATTAGTTTGAGTTTGATTCGAATTTTCCTAGTAAAAAAAAAAAAAATTTAACCGAATTCGGAAAATTCAAATTAAAATGTATTTTTTTTTTTTTTTATTCGAATGCAGCTGCCGAATTCCGCACATTTAAAAATTGTAATAGGTTTACATTTCATATTAGAATTTGAATCCCATTATTTCAGACAAATTATGTTTCGTTAATTTTGGAGGACTCGTTTATGTTCTTTACTATTGCGATTCGCAATTCGGATACATCTGAATTTCCAAATAATGAGTTGCCCGAATTTTGATTCGGAACGAAACAAATCACGCATAAATTGGTAATGCAGCTGCTGCATAAACACCCCCCCCCCCCACCCCACCCCTTGTATATCCAATCAGATAATGAATGCTTATAGAACAATTTTTTTTTTTTTTTTTTTTTTTTATTGCTGGTAGCGATGGATTTCTTGTTGTTGTATATTTAAGTATTACAAATTGCAACAGAAAAAAAAAAAAATCTGTGTCATGTTATTGTTTGCAAATGGACTAGATTCAAATTCATGAGCCCCTTTTTCCATTTTTTGCTTTTATTTCTCATAATGCGCTGGTTTCACGAGTTAGATCGGGTCATTATTTCATGCGCGTATAGGTGTTGTAACTGCATGTTACTCGGCACATTGGTTTGGTAGATGTGGCCGGTATTTACAACGCGGTTCAGTTCTTTTTTTATTTGCATGTTAGTGTTCACAGAGAAATACATGAGATCAGTAATCGTTTTCTTACAATCATCCATTCTTCCTATTGGCTGACATGTTTTCTTGTCTTGACAGCTGAGATAACACAAACGGTGTGAATGTGATTTCTGCCTGGATGGTAAGTGTAATATAAAATGGACGCAGATATGTTAATGTATATATGTATTGAATATGTACTTTATATACTGTGTGAATGTACATGTTTATTAAAATATATCCTGAAGGAAATATTTGAGGCTGCGTACTGATTGGAGGAACTTCTCCACCTATGAGGACATTATAATATATGACCAGCAGAGGGAGCACTTCTCCCACTAATGTCATTATACTGTATGACCAGCAGATGGAGCACTTCTCCCACTAATGTCATTATACTGTATGACCAGCAGATGGAGCTCTTCCCCCACTAATGTCATTATACTGTATGACCAGCAGAGGGAGCTCTTCCCCCATTAATGTCAAAAATGTGAACTCCACTCCAACAATGGAAGCTGGATAAATCTGTCTGTGGTCGAAATACTAAACATTTCTTTTTTTTTTTTTTCTTTTCTTTTTAGTTTTAAGTTTTAATCTGAGTATTCAGGTTAGGATGTCGCTGTTACTTTTACATGAAACTGTTTATGATGAGACTTTCACATGTTCGCCAGGGGTAACTAAGGATATCAGCTTGATAACAGCTTTAAGCTGAAATTTCAGGTATGGATATCACATGATTACATTGTTCCAGCTTGGACCAACTATGTACAGTGCATCCGGAAAGTATTTACAGCACTTCACTTTTTCCACATTTTGTTATGTTACAGACTTTTTCCAAAATGGATTAAAGCAGAGTTTCTGCTTTAAAAAAAAAAAAATGTAAAAAAGTCAGCAGCTACAAATACTACAGCTGTTGACTTTTAATAAAATCGGACACTTACCTGTCCCAGGGTCCAGCGATGCGGGCGCACGAAGCCCCGCTCCTCTCCCCCTTCTCCTAGCGGCGCCGGCATTGTAACTGTGGGCGCTGTGGCTTCACAGCCGGGCACCCACGGCACCCACGGCCCGTGACTGGCCAGGCAATCATCTGACGTGTCCCAGATGATTGCCGAGAGGGAGGGGGGAGAGGTGATCTCCTTTCCGGTGCTGCAGTGCACCAGAAGGAAGTGGGACCCTGTAAAAAGAGGGTATCCGCCCCCCCCCCCCCCCCAAAAAAAAATATGACATGCCAAATGTGGCATGTCAGGGGGTCACCTTCCCTTAAAGCGGAAGTTCCATTTTTGGGTGGAACTCCGCTTTAAATTCATTATTTTCCTCAAAATTCTACAAACAATACCCCATAATGACAATGCGAAAGAAGTTTGTTTGAAAACTTTGAAAATGTATTAAAAATAAAAAAGGAAAAAAAAAATCCCATGTACATAAGTATCACAGCCTTTGCTCAATACTTTGGTGAAGCTCCTTTGGCACCAATTACAGTCTCAAGTCTTTTTGAGTATGATGCTACAAGCTTGGCACACCTATTTTTGGGCAGTTTCTCCCATTCTACTTTGCAGGACCTCTCAAGCTCCATCAGGTTGGATGGGGAGCGTCGGTGCACAGCCATTTACAGATCTCTCCAGAGATGTTCAATCGGGTTCAGGTCTGGGCTCTGGCTGGACCACTCAAGGACATTCACAGAGTTCTCCCGTAGCCACTCCTTTGTTATCTTGGCTGTGTCATTAACTTCTCTCTATCACGTCATTATAACGTATAGGCATTCTCCTTACCAGAACATTACCCTGTATGAACAGCAGAGGGAGCTCTTCCGCCACTGTCATTATACCGTATGACCAGCAGAGGGAGCTCTTCCACCACTGTCATTATACCGTATGACCAGCAGAGGGAGCTCTTCCACCACTGTCATTATACCGTATGACCTGCAGAGGGAGCTCTTCCACCACTGTCATTATACCGTATGACCAGCGGAGGGAGCTCTTCCACCACTGTCATTATACCGTATGACCAGCAGAGGGAGCTCTTCCACCACTGTCATTATACCGTATGACCAGCAGAGGGAGCTCTTCCACCACTGTCATTATACCGTATGACCAGCAGAGGGAGCTCTTCCACCACTGTCATTATACCGTATGACCAGCGGAGGGAGCTCTTCCACCACTGTCATTATACCGTATGACCAGCAGAGGGAGCTCTTCCACCACTGTCATTATACCGTATGACCAGCAGAGGGAGCTCTTCCACCACTGTCATTATACCGTATGACCAGCAGAGGGAGCTCCTCCACCACTGTCATTATACCGTATGACCAGCAGAGGGAGCTCCTCCACCACTGTCATTATACCGTATGACCAGCAGAGGGAGCTCTCCCCAACTAATGCCAATGGGAAGAATTCTGCTCTACAGTTGGATGAACCTGTCTGTTGGTAGGACAGTAGAAATGTTTCATTGTTGTATTTTACAGGTGAGGGCGGAACAGGACAGTTCTATTGTAAGGATGGACACTTCCTAGCTGGTGGAATCCTCTTTTAAGTCACTCCTCAATCAATTATAGGGGATCTATTTTATATGACCAGCAGAGGGAGCTCTTCCCCCATTAATGTCATAATATATGACCAACAGAGAGAGCTCTTCTCCCACTAATGTTATTCTAGTATATGACCAGCAGAGGGAGCTCTTCTCCCACTAATGTTATTATAATATATGACCAGCAGAGGGAGCTCTTCCCCCACTAATGTTATTATAATATATGACCAGCAGAGGGAGCTCTTCTCCCACTAATGTCATAATATATGACCAACAGAGAGAGCTCTTCTCCCACTAATGTTATTCTAGTATATGACCAGCAGAGGGAGCTCTTCTCCCACTAATGTTATTATAATATATGACCAGCAGAGGGAGCTCTTCCCCCACTAATGTTATTATAATATATGACCAGCAGAGGGAGCTCTTCCCCCACTAATGTTATTATAATATATGACCAGCAGAGGGAGCTCTTCTCCCACTAATGTCATAATATATGACCAGCAGAGGGAGCTCTTCCCCCATTAATGGCATTATAATATATGACCAGCAGAGGGAGCTCTTTTCCCACTGATGTCCATATAATATATGACCAGCAGAGGGAGCTCTTCTCCCACTAATGTCACAATATATGACCAGCAGAGGGAGCTCTTCCCCATTAATGTCATAATATATGACCAGCAGAAGGAGCTCTTCTCCCACTAATGTCCATATAATAATATATGACCAGCAAAGGGAGCTCTTCTCCCACTAATGTCATTGTAATATATGACCAGCAGGGGGAGTCTTTGCACCAGGCCTAAGTTAGAATATTTCTGTAACATTTGTCTGCAAACAGCTTGTGGAGAGACTTTTCCACGTTTGCATATTTGCTTTTCCATATTTCAATTATTATAACTCTTCAAAGACGCAGCACCCCTATTGTAACAATAATATATTAAAGCAGAGCTAAAGGCAAAACTTTCGTTTTGGATGGAGTGGAGAGGGATCAGACCCCCTGTCAGCTTTTTATTGCTGCCTGTTGTCCCCCATTAGGGAGATCCGTCTTCTCTTTTTGTCCTGTATTGTAATTTTGGGTTGTCACCAGAGCAAGAATAGGGGGATCTTCCAATGGGGACATTGGTTCTGGCATTTCCCCTTATTTCCTGTTTTGGCTATGGTGTAGGAAGTGAAGGGAAATCTCCCCAACCTGACATGAAACTATACCCCTCCCTTACTCTGTCCAAAATTAAAAAGCATTTTGCATTCAGTTCTATTAGTTCTACTTTATTTTATGTTGCACAGCATCTCTCTGAATAAAAAAAACAAAACCTATTAATCACTGTGTATAATAATCTTTGCTCACACAATGATAATGACTTAGTAATTTCTATTCAGATACATTGTAACGCAGGGTAATGTGATTTATGGGGACAATGGGAGCGTATGGTTATTATGTTACCAACCACAGAGCATTTCTATTTCAATTATTGTAAGTGCTCCCTCTAGTGGTCATTTGGAAAGCGGTGACTGTGCTTTACTGTTCCTACATGAACAGATTTAAATCCAACCCGTAGGAGTCAGGCCTGACCTGGCTAAAACCAATAGGTTAAATGAGCTTTTCTCAGCAGTCCTTAAAGAGACCCTGGCATTTAAATAAAATCCAGACTGCAGGTATTATACTCGCCTCGCCAACAACCCGTGTCTCCTTCCTCTCCTTTGTCCAGCATGGAAATCTCCGGCAAATCTTCAGTGAATGTTGGATGTGTGTGTCCCCGTCCCCCCCACTACGCACAGTGGTTCAGTCCTCTGACCCCCCCTACATCACACAGCAGTGATATGGAGGGGAGGGAACCATGATGGGTGGCGGGGGACACACACATCCAACATTCCTGGAAGTGCTAAATGCTGCAGATTCTGATGATGGATGAATGGAGGGGTGGAAGGAGGCACAGCCAACCGTATGTATAATACTCTTCTATGGCAGGGGCCGGTCTCTATAGGGACTGCTGAGATAAGTCAATTGTTTTCTGCCCGGTCAGGTCTGACCCCCCCCCCCCCAGGGGGTGCACTTACTAAAGCAGGAGAAGCTGTTCACCTAACAAAAGGAACTTTGACTTTGTCAAGTGAATTAGCATTTGGATTTTTTTATTGCACTGACGGGTTCTTTTCATCTGTTCATAGAGAATTATGGGGATTAGTCCCAGGGAAGTGACTCAAGCCTAAATGAACGCAGTTAGTCTCTGTAGTAGCCAGGCGACTAGTATCTTCAGACTGGCGATGTCGGCCCCCAGGTGTCCCAGGAAAGGTTTGCTTTAATATGTATGGGAGGAAAAAGTTCTAAAAAAAAAAAAAAACAAAATCTCATATTTGGTTTGGAGTCCACGTTCATCTCTTCATGATTATTCATTTAAAACACACTGAAAGTATAATGGAATAACTCCGCCCTTCCTCTGCTCCGCCCCTCCTCTCTGACATCACAATGCAGCTCTGAATTCCTAAGTGCATGGTGTCAGCCCTGCCCACTTCATTTCTGATGACCTCTCCTCATCTCGTCCCACTCATCATCCATAACCCCTCCTGTTCCCTCCCCCTCCAAAACCTCTCCCCCTCGTCTCATAACCCCTCCTATTCATCTCCATACCCCTCCCCAATCTTCATCTCCATAAGCCCCATCAACCCCCAGTCCTCATCTCCCCCACCTCCTCATCTCCATAACCCCTCCCCTTCATCTCATAACCCCTCCACTTAATCTCCATACCCCTCCCCATCTACCCTATCCTCATCTCCATAAGCCCCATCAACCACAGTCCTCATCTCCCCCACCTCCTCATCTCCATAAACCCTCCCCCTCATTTCATAACCCCTCCTCTTCATCTCATAATCCCCTCCTCCTCAACTACCCTTATCTCCATAACTCCTCCTCATCTCCATAACCCCTCTTCATCTACCCCTCTCCCCCATCTCCATAACTCCTTCTCATCTCTACAAGCCCTCCTCCTCATCTCCCCCACCTCCTCATCTCCATAAACCCTCCCCCTCATTTCATAACCCCTCCTCTTCATTTCATAACCCCTCCTCCTGTATAACCCACTCCTCCTCAACTACCCTTATCTCCATAACTCCTCTACCCTCCTCATCTCCATAACCCCTCTTCATCTACCCCTCTCCCCCATCTCCATAACTCCTCCTCATCTCTAAAAGCCCTTCTCCTCATCTACCCCTCCTCCTCATCTACCCCATCATCTCCATAACCCCTCCTCCTCCTCATCTACCCCCCATCCCCATAGCCCCTCTGCCTCACCTCCAGAACCCCTCCTCATCTAACCCCATTTCCATAATCCCTCCTCCATATCTCTTTAACTCCTCCTCATCTACTCTCTATCACCATAGCCACTCCTCTTCATCTCTATAACTCCTCCTCCTCTACCCCCCCTCCATCTCTATATCTCCATAACCCACCATTGACCGCCATCTCAAAAGCCCCGCCTCTTCATCTCCAGAACTCCTCCTCATCTACCCACCTCCTAATCCTTATAATCCCTCCTCTTTATCTCTAACCCCTCCTCATCTATCCCCCTTTTTTCCATAGCACCTTGGCTTTACCACCATAACCCCTCATCTACCCCCCCCCCCCCTGTCTCGATACACCCATTTCCTCATCACCAGAACTCCTCCCCGTCTACCCCTCTCCTCATCTCCATAATCCCTCTTTATCCCTCCCCTCCTCCTTATTGTTCCCCAACCCCCCCACCCATCTCCTTAAACCCTCCTCATCCTCCTCCTCACCCTCCCCTTTTTCCCCAATTCCATTGCCCCTCCTTGTACACAGGAAGATAGTACATGCGGTTATCGGCTCTCAGGATTTCTGGCGGGATCACCAGGAATTTCTTGCATTTATAAAACAGATATAACAAAACTTTTTTCAATATTGTATTTAAAAAGAGGAAAAGGCAGCAGCCAGGAGACGTTCGATGTCGTGGTGTACATACACTTGAAGGACTTTGGACAGATTCATCATTCTCTAGTTCAGCGACTCAAATCATTTAAAGCCGGGCAATTAGTATTTTCAGGAGAGTGTCGGCCTTGAAGGAAACCTTTTTTTGCGCTCACAGATTTAACTTGGTGGCCACCTCGCCTCCCGCGTTTTCCGTAGCCGGTCCATCTGTTCGGCTTTGCCCCAAATGCCCACCGGCTGTTTTTTCCGCCTGACGCCCCTCCCCCCCCTGCCTGCCGCCCGCCCTGCCAGCTTGGTGCCTGCGGGGCCCTTCATGAGAGCAGGCCATTATTTATATATCCCAACCATTTCATCCTCCTTTACCCTCATCCCCCCCCCCACCCCCCCCACCCTCCCGCCTTCCCTCTCAAACAAACGTGTTGTGTTAGCGGCTGTCTCCGCAGGACAAAGTGAGCGTTTGTCTCCCCTCTGGGGAGCGATGAAAAGCCATCTGTGTGCTGCGTACCATGCTGGGACCTCGTCTCTTTGTACTGTCAGCTCCACGGGACAAATGCTATCTGAGGGGACACAGAGACCCTCTTCATAGCAGAATGGGGGGCTTGTTCTGAGATGGGCCTTTAATGGCGAGCTCGGTGTGAACATTAGGACAGAGGGGTCTGTGTCCCGGCCTTACAATGGCCTGAATTATTACAGCCCCGGCCTGGGAAAGAAGAGGGGGGGGGGGGTGTGGGGGGTATTGACAATATTAGAGTAACAATTCCACTTCTAGATTTCGGGGGGCTTTCCCCCATTCTACGTTGGTGTCTTTTTTTTTTAAAGGATGCGCGTCATATATTACTTTATAACCCTACGGATTGAGAGGGGGCAAAATCTGCCACCAAGGAGCAAAACTTTCAAAGATATGGGTGATACCAGCCGCCTAAAGATGGCCATACAAGCTAAAATATGATTTGCTTTGGGTTCACCAACAGATATGTAGTGCAAAAGGTCTGTGGGATTGGGTATGTATAGGTTGTCCAGGGTGACTTATGGCTCTCCGTTACCAAAAAGAGCACTAACGGTGCACAGCAACTCCTGAATACAGAGAAAGGGGGACAATCTGCCACCAAGGGGCCAAATCTCAAGGATATGAGTGATACCAGGAGGTGCCGGCCACCTAAAGATGGCCACACAAGCTAAAATATGATCTGCTTTGGGTTCAGACACAAATATGTAGTTCAAGAGGTCTGTGGGATTGGGTATGTAGGATGTTCAGGGTGGCTGATGGCCCTCAATTACCAGAAAGATCATTAATGGCGCACAGCATGTCCTGAACACAGAGAAAGG
Organism: Aquarana catesbeiana; assembly: GCF_042186555.1. NCBI lineage: Eukaryota > Metazoa > Chordata > Amphibia > Anura > Ranidae > Aquarana > Aquarana catesbeiana. Next base: position 231,965,335 of record NC_133335.1, on the reverse strand, counting down.
GGTAAAATCTCAAGGATATGGAGGGCACCAGGAGGTGTCGGCCATCTAGAGTAGTGGTCCAAAACTGCAGCCCTTTGCTTGCCTTTATCTGGCCCTTGAGGCAATATTCCTGCCAATGACACCAACAATAGGGCACTATTCCTTCCACTGACAACAAAATGGGACACTATTCCTCCCAACGGCACCAGATCGGGCATTGTTTACCAGCCCCCCTAAAGTCTGAAGGACAGTAAACTGGCCCTTTCTTTAGAAAGTTTGGAGACCCCTGATCTAGAGTAAGCCATACATGTTACAATGCAATTTGCTTTAGTTTCAACACCAAAAGGTCAGCCCGATTGTATTCAGGAGTGGCTGTGCACCATTACTGACCATACAACTATACCCAGAGAAAGGGGGACAATCTGCCCCCAAGGGGCCAACTCTCAAGGATATGAGTGATACCAGGAGGTGCCAGCCACCTAAAGATGGCCACACAAGCTAAAATATGATCTGCTTTGGGTTCACCAACAAATATGTAATGCAAGAGGTCTGTGGGATTGGGTATGTAGGATGTTCAGGGTGGCTGATGGCTCTCAATTACTAGAAAGATCACCAATGGCGCACAGCATGTCCTGAACACAGAGAAAGGGGTAAAATCTCAAGGATATGGAGGGCACCAGGAGGTGTCGGCCATCTAGAGTAGTGGTCTAAAACTGCAGCCCTTTAAGCAATATTCCTGCCAATGACACCAACAAATGTGCATAATTCCTGCCACTGACACCAACAATGGGGCAATATTCTTTCCACTGACACCAACAGAAGGGCATTATAACTTCCACTGACAACAAAGATGGGGCACTATTCCTCCCAAAGACACCAGATCAGGCATTGTTTACCAGCCCCCCTAAAGTCTGAAGGACAGTAAACTGGTCCTTTTTTAAGAAAGTTTGGAGACCCCTGATCTGGTGGAGGCCATACATGTTACAATGCGATTTGCTTTAGTTTCAACACCGGAGGTCTGCCTGATTGGATATAGGTAGTTCAGGTAGGCCGATTGCTACCTAAAGATAGCAATACAAGTTACAATACAATCTGCTTTAGGTTCACCAACAGATATGTAGTACGAGAGGTATGTGGGATTGGGTATGTAGGATATTCAGGCTGGCTGATGGCTCTCAATTACCAAGTGTGCACAACACCCTCCTGGACACACAGAAGGGCCACAATCTGCCACCAGCAAAATTTCAAGGATATGAGTAATATCAGGAGGTGCCAGCCATCTAAAGATGGCCATGCAAGTTACAATACGATCTACTTTAGGTTCACCAATTAATATGTGGTGGTGTGAGAGGTCTGTCGGATTGGGCATGTAGGTTGTCCAGGGTGACTGGCGGCTCTCCATTACCAAAAAGAGCAATAATGGTGCACACCAACTCCTAAACTGAGAGAAAGGGGGACAATCTGCCACCAAGGGGCCAAATCTCAAGGATATGAGTGATACCAGGAGGTGTCGGTCATCTAGAGGAGGCCATACATGTTACAATGCGATTTGCTTTAGTTTCAACACAGGAGGTCTGCCTGATTGGGTATAGGTAGTTCAGGTAGGCTGATTGCTACCTAAAAATGGCCATACAAGTTACAATACAATCTGCTTTAGGTTCACCAACAGATATGTAGTACGAGAGGTCTGTGGGATTGGGTATGTAGGATATTCAGGCTGGCTGATGGCTCTCAATTACCAAAAAGAGCGCTAATGTTGCACAGTATGTCCTAAACACAGAGAAAGGGGTAAAATCTCAAGGATATGGAGGACACCAGGAGGTGTTGGCCATCTGGAGGAAGCCATACATGTTACAATGCGTGTTGCCTTAGTTTCAACACTGGAGGTCTGCCTGATTGGATATAGGTAGATCAAGTAGGCCGATTGCTACCTAAAGATGGCCATACAGGTTGCAATACAATCTGCTTTAGGTTCACCGACAGATATGTAATGTGAGAAGTCTGTGGGATTGGGTATGTAGGTTGGCTCAGGGTGGCTAAGGGCTCTCAATTACCAAGTGTGCACAGCACCCTCCTGAACACACGGAAGGGCCACGATCTGCCACCAGGAAAATTTCAAGGATATGGGTGAAACCAGGAGGTGCCAGCCACCTAAAGATAGCCATGCAAGTTACAATACAATAGTAACTAGGTATCCTGGATGATACGGCGCCCTTCAAACAGAAGACACCCCCACCGCGCCAATGGCCCTAAATAAATAACCCAAAAATTGGTGCTAACCAGTGCTAAATGGCGAACTAGTAGGATTAAATATTTGGTTTATATATCTTATTTTTAAGGGGAAGCTTTACTTATTAATTTACGTTTATATTAAGTTACAATACAATCTGCTTTAGGTTCACCAATTGATATGTAGTGTGAGAGGTCTGTTGGTTTGGGTATGTAGGTTGGACAGGGTGACTGATGGCTCTCAATTACCATAAATAACACTGATGGTGCAAAGAACACTTCTGAAATCACAGCAGAGGCAAAATCTCAAGGATATGGCAGATACTAGAAGGTTGCCAGCCTTCGATAAATGGCCATATATAATACCTTTGTAGTGCAAGAGGTCTGTGGGATTGGGTATGTAGGTTTTTCAGAGTGGCTGATGGCTCCCAATTACTAAAAAGAGCACTACTGGTGCACAGCACCTCCTGAATACAGAGAAAGGGGGGCAATCTGCCACCAAGGGACAAAATCTCAAGGATATGAGTGATGCCAGGTGCCGGCCACCTAAACATGGCCATACAAGTTACAATATGATCTGTTTTAGCCTCACCAAAAGATATGTAGTGCAAGAGGTCTGTGGGATTGGGTATTTAGGTTGTTCCGGGTGGCTAATGGCTCTTAATTACCAAAAAGAGCACTACTGGTGCACAGCAACTCCTAAATACAGCGAAATAGGTCAAATCTGCCACCAAGGGGGAAAAACCTCAAGGTTTTGGGGTACCAGTCGTCTAAAATTGGGCATACAAGATACAATATGATCTGCTTTAGGTTCCCCAATTGGTGCAGAGCAAGTCCTGAACACAGAGGAAGGGGCAAAATCCCAAGGATATGAGTGATACCAAGAGGTGCTGGCTACCTAAAGATGGCCATACAAGTTATAATATGATCTAATTTAGCTTCACCAACAGATAAGTAGTGTGAGAGGTCTGTCGAATTGGGCATGTAGGTTGTTCAGGGTGGCTGATGGCTCTCAAATCCCCAAAAAGAGCACTACTGGTGCACAGCACACTCCTTGACACAGAGAAAGGGGGCAAAATCTGCCACCAAGGGGAAAAATCTCAAGATTATGGGTGATACCAGGAGACAACAGTTTCCTAAAGATGGCCATACAAAACTACAATATGATCTGCTTTGGGTTCACCAACAGATATGTAGTGTAGTGTAGATCCCCATGACTAAGCTCAGAGGGGTGGAGTGAAAAGTGTTGGGGTGTGGCCTGGTGGGAGCCCAGGCTGAGGTTGTCTCTCTCATACCACCATAGGACTCCGTGGATCTGCAGCAACCAGGGATCTTTCCACTCTTCCTTCCAGATATGTAGTGCAAGCGGTCTGTGGGATTGAGTATGTAGGTTGTTCAGGGTGGCTGATGGCTCTCAAATACTGAACAGAGCACTAATAGCGCACACCACACTCCTAAACCCACAGAAGAGGCAGAATCTCAAGGTTATGGGAGATACTAGAAGGTGCCAGCCTACTAAAGATGGCCATATACAATACAATATGATCTGCTTTAGGTTCACCAATACCTATATAAAGCAAGAGGTCTGTGGGACTGGGTATGTAGGTTGATGGCTCTTAATTACTAGAAAAGAGCAATAATGGCGCACAGCATGTCCTGAACACAGAGAAAAGGGTAAAATTTCAAGGATATGGATGGCACCGGAAGGTGTCGGCCACCTAGAGGAGGCCATACATGTTACAATGCGATTTGATTTAGTTTCATCACCAGAGGTCTATATGATTGGGTATAGGTAGTTCAGGTAGTCCTATTGCTCTCCATCACAAAAATGAGGATGCTTATGGACAGATTGATGGGGCAGAATCTGCCTCCAAGGGGCAAGGAGCATATGGGCGATACCAGGTGCCACCCTCCTAAAGATGGCCATACTTGTTACAATAAATTGTAATTGAAGAGGTCTGCCTGATTGGGTATATAGGTTGTTCAGGGTGGCTGATGGCTCTCAATTAAGTGTGCACAATTCCCTCATTCTGAGAAGGCTGTCCACAAGGTTTAGGAGTGTGTCTGTGGGAATGTTTAACCATTCTTCCAGAAGCACATTTGTGAGGTCAGGCACTGATGTTGGATGAGAGGGCCTGGCTCGCAGTCTCCACTCTAATTCATCCCAAAGGTGTTCTATCGGGTTGACGTGAGGACGCTGTGCAAACCAGTCAAGTTCCTCCACCCCAAACTCGCTCATCCATGTCTTTATGGACCTTGCTTTGTGCACTGGTCCAAATCATTTGGAGGAGGGGGGGATTATGGTGGGGGGTTGTTTTTCAGGGGTTGGGCTTGGCCCCTTAGTTCCAGTGAAGGGAACTCTTAAGGTGTCAGCATACCAAGACATTATGGACAATTTCATGTTTCCAACTTTGTGGGAACAGTTTGGGGATGGACCCTTCCTGTTCCAACATGACTGCGCACCAGTGCACAAAGGTCCATAAAGACATGGATGAGCGAGTTTGGGGTGGAGGAACTTGACTGGACTGCACAGAGTCCTGACCTCAACCCCATAGAACACCTTTGGGATGAATTAGAGTGGAGACTGCGAGCCAGGCCTTCTCGTCCAACATCAGTGTCTGACCTCACAAATGCTCTTCTGGAAGAATGGTCAAACATTCCCATAGACACCCTCCTAAACCTTGTGGACGGCCTTCTCAGAAGAGTTGAAGCTGTTATAGCTGCAAAGGGTGGGCCAACTCAATATTTAACCCTACAGACTAAGACTGGGATGCCATTAAAGTTCATGTGCGTGTAAAGGCAGGTGTCCGAATACTTTTGGTAACATAGCGTATATGAGGACAGGTCCACTTTAAAAGATTGTTTTGAGTTTAAGACTATATCCCTTTTTTTTGGGGGGGGGGGGGGGGGGGGGTTGGAGTTCTTCTTAAAAGGGGTGTTGTGATTTATTATTATAAATATATAAATAATATAATAATAAAATTATTATAGAGGAGCTGATTCTCCTTTATGATGAATGCTGAGATCAGGTCAGTCTGCTGACGAGCGATCGCTGCAGTTTCCAAATTCAGCAAATTTTTCACAAGTGAGTAAATGTCAGAACGCGGCCAAGAAGAGGAGAGGCGGAAGAGGTGACTCAGCGCAGCGTCCAAAAACGGGACCGTGAGTCGTGAAAAGTGTTCTGCACTCGAGTGAACCCGGCCGGGGACTCCGTGGGGAAATCTCTACCCCCCCATTACCGCCCATCTCCACCAAAGACTAACTGCACACTGTGCTAGTCATCTAGGATATGGGGCTCTGGACTTTCCAGAGGGGCCACATCAGACAGTATATGGATATTCCTCAGCTGATAACAAATCTGTTTAATAAATTAATGAATGTTGCAATTCATTCTTTCCTGTACTCAGAACAACAGAGAATTTAATAAAACATCAGGGTCTCAACTTATATCAGGGTCTCCATCAGAGTCCCCCATCACTTCAGTCCCCATCAGAACACCCCCCCCCCCCCAACCTTACATCAGAGTCTCCCTTTACATCAGAGTCCCCCCCCTTTACATCAGAGTCTCCCTTTACATCAGAGTCCCCTCCCCCTTTACATCAGAGTCCCTCTCAATCTCTCCTTCCACCAGTGTCTTCCACAGAGTCCCCCTTACACCAGAGTCCCTATCAGAGTTCCCTTTTCCTATAGTGTCCCCATCAGACTTGCATTGGAGACGGCAAAGGGGAAGCGCGGACCAACTGATCGGAATCCTCATTCTGTGAACCAAGTCTGAGGATCTGCCGCGGATCCTAGCCATGGGCCAGATAACAATTCATAGCACACCAGATGTGACCTCCGAACTGTAGTTTGGAGACCCCCGTATACACACCGGCACAAAAAAAAAAAAACAGGCTTGTTTTTTTTATTTTTTATATTTTAAATCATTTAAAGTGCGACTTTACCAATTTCAATAGAAAAACATCAAAATGAGATGTAGAGGGGTACGGATACATTGTGTGAGATGTAGAGGGGTACGGATACATTGTATGGGATGTAGAGGGGTACGGATACATTGTATGGGATGTAGAGGGGTACGGATACATTGTATGGGATGTAGAGGGGTACGGATACATTGTATGAGATGTAGAGGGGTACGGATACATTGTATGGGATGTAGAGGGGTACGGATACATTGTATGGGATGTAGAGGGGTACGGATACATTGTATGGGATGTAGAGGGGTACGGATACATTGTATGGGATGTAGAGGGGTACGGATACATTGTATGGGATGTAGAGGGGTACGGATACATTGTATGGGATGTAGAGGGGTACGGATACATTGTATGGGATGTAGAGGGGTAGGGATACATTGTATGAGATGTAGAGGGGTACGGATACATTGTATGGGATGTAGAGGGGTACGGATACATTGTATGAGATGTAGAGGGGTACGGATACATTGTATGAGATGTAGAGGGGTACGGATACATTGTATGGGATGTAGAGGGGTACGGATACATTGTATGGGATGTAGAGGGGTACGGATACATTGTATGGGATGTAGAGGGGTACGGATACATTGTATGGGATGTAGAGGGGTACGGATACATTGTATGGGATGTAGAGGGGTACGGATACATTGTATATGATGTAGAGGGGTACAGGTACATTGTATGAGATGTAGAGGGGTACGGATACATTGTATGAGATGTAGAGGGGTACGGATACATTGTATCTGATGTACAGGGAGGCTAGTGTACACTAGCTGCAGTGCTTGCCACCCCACTGAACAGTGATTTGCGATGGATCACTTTTCATAGGCGTTTGACACTTCGCCTCCTTGCTGCCTTTGGACTCAAGTGCCATATCAAAGAAATATCAACTCACATGAAAGAAAGCAATGTTGCACATAGGTGAGCTGGATAGAGTCCAGGAGAAGGGTCAGAGTGGATAATCAGGTCACGATGAGGTCCACTTCTCACTAGTATAGTGGAGTCCTGCTGGGACATCAGATATCCAGGAGAAGGTATGAGGGTGGTGAGCTGTCAAAGCCGGGGGGCTCAGCGCTGCTGTTCCTTGTATGTCCTCACTGATCACCGCTTGCCAGATGGTGTCAGATCTCATCCAGAGCAAGGCTTGGAAGGCATGTGGTGGCGCGTGGCTGTGACGTCACTAACATGCGACGCGTTTCTGACCTTCCATGCTGCGACTGGTGTGGCAGCCGCGCTTCTTTTTCAAATATATATATATATATATATATATATATATATATATATATATATATATATATATATATATATATATATATATATATATATATATATATATATATATGTGAATAAACCGCACAGGAGCCAATCAGTTCATGTGCTGATAAGAAGCATGCTGATAGGAGGAGAGAGTAAAGTGACAAGAGAGATGATGCTGGCCACCAAACTGAGGACATCTAGTGGCAGAGAAAAAGTACTACATGGGAAATCTCTGGATTGAAGATGAACATTGCAGCAAAAAGTGTTGTTTATTATTATTATATCTTTTATTGGGCTATTCATTTGTATCATCTGTTTGGCTGGAGTTTCACTTCACGTTCGGTTCTACCTTAAGAAACCTTCGCACCTTGCCCAGCGTCTTTGTTGACAGCGGCGTCGGAGCCAGACGCGGACAACTCGCAATGGATAAACACACGGAAGGGCGCTAAATTTTACATGCAGCGCCCGGACAAGGGGGGCTGTCAGGTCTGCCTCTCACCTTCCCTCTGGCCGTCTCCCTGGAGCAATAACACGGCGCACACAGGACCGCCATTCACCCGGCAGGTCTAGACTGGCCACTGAGCCTCCGAGACCAAACAGGAGGATGCCTGCAGGAGATTCCCAGTATGACAAAAAGGCTTTTGTGACCGCCGTCTCTCCCCCCAAACAGCCGACCTGCCGGGAGAAAATCCCAGGGAGGGCGCCAAGGTCTCCTCTCTGAGCTGAGCCCACTACTGCTATTGTAGGCTGCATTAAAGGGGAACCCCAATCCAGCAAAATAAATAATGGCAACACCCTATAGCTGTAATGCAACAACCCTTTATATGGAAAGAAAAAACAGAACGCAAAACTGCTGCCAACACAACCCCAAAAATATTACCCAATGAATGTTTATAAGATACATTGTAACATTTTTTACTATATACAGTAATGGAAAAAAATGAAAGGAACTCTTTGAACACACATCAGATCTCAATGGGGAAAAATCTCATGCTAGATATCTATACTGGTATGGACTGGGTAATGTGTTAGGATCTATACTGGTATGGACTGGGTATTGTGTTAGGATCTATACTGGTATGGACTGGGTAATGGGTTAGAATCTATACTGGTATGGACTGGGTAATGGGTTAGGATCTATACTGGTATGGACTGGGTATTGGGTTAGGATCTATACTGGTATGGACTGGGTAATGGGTTAGGATCTATACTGGTATGGACTGGGTAATGGGTTAGAATCTATACTGGTATGGACTGGGTAATGGGTTAGGATCTATACTGGTATGGACTGGGTATTGGGTTAGGATCTATACTGGTATGGACTGGGTAATGGGTTAGGATCTATACTGGTATTGACTTTGGTAATGGGTGAGGATCTATACTGGTATGGACTGGGTAATGGGTTAGAATCTATACTGGTATGGACTGGGTAATGGGTTAAAATCTATACTGGTATGGACTGGGTAATGGGTTAGGATCTATACTGGTATGGACTGGGTAATGGGTTAGGATCTATACTGGTATGGACTGGGTAATGGGTTAGGATCTATACTGGTATGGACTGGGTAATGGGTTAGGATCTATACTGGTATTGACTTTGGTAATGGGTGAGGATCTATACTGGTATGGACTGGGTAATGGGTGAGGATCTATACTGGTATGGGCTGGGTAATGGGTGAGGATCTATACTGGTATAGACTGGGTAGTGTGTTGAGATCTATACTGGTGTGGACTGGGCAGTGTTAGAATCTATACTGGTATGGACTGGGCAATATGTTAGGATCTATATTGGTATGCACTGGGTAATGGGTTAGGATCTATACTGGTATGGACTGGGTAATGGGTTAGGATCTATACTGGTATGGACTGGGTAATGGGTTAGGATCTATACTGGTATGGACTGGGTAATGGGTTAGGATCTATACTGGTATGGACTGGGTAATGGGTTAGGATCTATACTGGTATGGACTGGGTAATGGGTTAGGATCTATACTGGTATGGACTGGGTAATGGGTTAGGATCTATACTGGTATGGACTGGGTAATGGGTTAGGATCTATACTGGTATGGACTGGGTAATGGGTTAGGATCTATACTGGTATGGACTGGGTAATGTGTTAGGATCTATACTGGTATGGACTGGGTAGTGTTAGGATTTATACTGGTATGGACTGGGCAATGTGTTAAGATCTATACTGGTATGGACTGGGTAATGTGTTAGGATCTATACTGATATGGACTGGGTAATGGGTTAGGATCTATACTGGTATGGACTGGGCAATGTGTTAGGAAGGAAAGGATGCCACATCGTTTGATGGAAATGAAAATGATCAACCTACAGAGGGCTGAATTCAAAGACACCCCGAAAATCGAAGTGAAAAAATGATGCAGCAGGCGAGTCCATTCTGCTGAAATTTAATTGCAGGAACTCAAAATGGTCCTCAGTGGTTTGTATGGCCGTCTCGTGCTTGACAACATCGGGCATGCTCCTAATGAGACGACGGATGGTGTCCTGGGGTATTTCCTCCCAGATCTGGACCAGGGCATCACTGAGCTCCTGAACAGACTGAGGTGCAACCTGGCGATGACGGATGGAGCAAAGCATAATGTCCCCGAGGTGTTGTATTGGATTTAAGTCAGGCCAGCGTGGGGGGCCATTCAATGGTCTCCATACCTTCATCCTCCAGGAACTGGCCGCATTCTCTCGCCACATTAGGCCGGGCATTGTTGTGCACCAGGAGGAACCCAGGACCCACTGCACTAGTGTAGGGTCTAACAATGGGTCCAAGGATTTAATCCCGATACCCAATGGCAGTCAGGGTGCCATTTGTCTAGCCTGTAGGCGGTCTGTGCCATGGCAGCTGGTGCTGTATATTTTGGGGGGCAGGGTAACGGCGGGTGTCTTGTTTGCCGCCCCCCAAAATATACAGCACCAGCCACCACTGGACAGACCTCTACAGGCTAGACAATGGCACTCTGACTGCCCCCGTTCGGTCGCTCAGTCAAAAAACCTCCAACCAACCCTCCCCCCCAACCAGCCAAACACTTACCCCATCTGGGTCGCGGGCAGCTTCGGTTCCTTCCTGCATCTCCTCCTCCTCTGCAACAGTTTCCTCCTAGGCGGCTTTACCCTGCGTCTCCGGCTTCATGGCGGTTTCCCTCCTCCTTCCCTCGGCGGCCTTCCCTTGCTTCTCCTCTCGGCCAATCAGGCCTTAAGACCCACTTCCTGATTGGCCGGGAGGAGAATCAGGAAGACAATAGCTAATAATAATTCACTATTGTCACACAAATGGGTGGGCTCGGGGCGCAGTGCACTGCGCCCCGAGCCCTCCCTTTTTTTTCAAATCAATTAGGGCCTCGGGCTCTAATCTCCCCATTGGAATCAATGTGTCTGGTGCCCTGTATGTAGATTAGGGGCCGGGCACATAGATTAGGGGGAGCAGCGCCCCTGCGCTCCTCATGGACGGGCCGCCACTCAGTCTGTGCTTCCCTCCATGGATTTGCCTCCACACACCCAGGGCCATCTTTAGCTCAGGGCAAAAGGGACAGCTGCCCTGGGCACCAGTCATTGTTGTGGGGCCCAAAGCAGCTGCCCCTTGAGCCCACCCTGCCTGCAAATAGTTAATAAGTGAATTCGGGAGGGCTCAAGAAAATGTTTGCCCAGGGTCCAATCAATATTAGAGACGGCCCTGGTGCACAGACCATCACTGACCCACCACCAAACCGGTCATGCTGAACGATGTTACAGGCAGCACAACGTTCTCCATGGCTTCTCCAGAACGTTTCACGTCTGTCACGTGCTCAGGGTGAACTTGCTCTCCTCTGGGAAAAGCACAGGGTGCCAGTGGTGGACCTGCCAGGCCTGGTGTTCAGTGGCAAATGCCAATCGAGCTCCACGGTGCCGGGCAGTGAGCACAGGGCCCACCAGAGGACGTCGGGCCCTCATGAAGTCTGTTTCTGATTGTTTGGTCAGAGACATTCCCACCAGTGGCCTGCTGGAGGTCATTTTGTAGGGCTCTGGCAGTGCTCACCCTGTTCCTCCTTGCATAAAGGAGCAGATACCAGTCCTGCTGATGGCTTAAGGACCTTCTATGGCCCCATCCAGATCTCCTAGAGTAACTGCTTGTCTCCTGGAATCTTGAGACTGTGCTGGGAGACACAGCAAACCTTCTGGCAATGGCAAGTATTATTGTGCCATTCTGGAGGAGTAGGACTGCCTGTGCAACCTCTATAGGGTCCATGTACCTCCTCATGCTACCAGTAGTGACAAAGACCACAGCCAACTGCAAAACTAGTAAAAAAAACAGTCAGAAAAGAGGAGTAGGAAAAAAAAAAAAAAAAAATGAACAGTGGCCTCCACCTGTAAAGCCATTCCTGTTTTAGAGGTCGTCTCATTGTTGGCCATCTAGTGCACCTGTTCATTTCATTAACACCAAAGCAGCTTAACAAACCCCCTCTGTGTACACCCCAACCCCCCTCTGCTACTCACCTGACCAATATCCCAGGAGTTTCATTGACTTGATGCCAAACTCTGGATTAAAAAGTGTTCCTTTCATTTTTTTTTGAGCAGTGTATATTTATTTTTGTATACATTTATTTATTTATTGCACAGTTGTACTGCAATGGCCTATTCCGATTTCGCTGCACACTGTGAGCTTCTCACAATGTGCATTAGAAGCTGCTGGAGGATGTCCCGCTTTCCTCCCCAGCCTGACTGTCCCTGGCCCCGCCCCTTTCTTCAATGGATTTCAGTTCTCTCAGGCCGGGTTCACATTGGTACGACAAAACGCTCTGACATTAGGGGCTCGTGTCACATGATGTGTGAAAATCAATGTTTCCCTATGGGAGCCGTCTTAACTCATCCGGCACAAGTCGGTCCGACTTTGAAAATGCTCCCTGCACTACTTTGGTACGACTTCGGTGATATTCAATGGGCTGAAGTAGGACCAAAGTCGGCTCAATTCCCGGATCGCCGTCATGACTGATCCGACTTTGGCATGCGACTTGTGTGATGATCTTGAAGGGGAGCTCCACGCCAAATTTAAAAAAAAAAAAAATTGAAATGGGTTCTCCCTCCTTCGGTCTGGTATGGATTTTAAGGGGCACCCACATGCCGAAAAAAACACCATGTGGGTCCCCCCAAAATCCATACCAGACCCTTATCAGAGCACACAGCCTGGCAGGTCAGGAAAGGGGGTGAACCGTACCAGGCCACATGCCCTCAACATGTGGGGGGGTGAGTGCTTTGGGGCAGGGGAGGCCCTGCGCCCCCCCCACTTCAAAGCTCCTTGTCCCCATGTTGATGGAGACAAGGGCCTCTTCCCGACAACCCTGCCCGTTGGTTGTCTGGGTCTGCGGGCGGGGGGCTTATCAGAATCTGGAAGCCCCCTTTAAGAAGGGGGCCCCCAGATCCCTGCCCCCCACCCTATATGAATCACTATTGGGTACATTGTACTCCTACCCATTCACCTAAAAAAGTGTCAAAAAATAAAACATACAGTACACGTTTTTAAAGTAATTTATTAGGCAGCTCC